>NC_057804.1:309490833-309653219 GCF_018294505.1 Triticum aestivum | reverse complement strand
GGGGGGGGGGGTGTCCGGGTGCCCGGGGTTTGAGGTCCGGGTGCCCGGGGTCGACGGATTTGGGCGGAAATTCGTGGGAAGATGCAAGATATTGGTGGATTTTGTGGAGGGAAAGGTGGAGATGGATGGGGGAATGCTAGATCCACTTGAAACCAAGCAAATCCATGGATCAAATCCAACAAAATCTCATCAAACCAACAAATCACAAAAAAAATTGGGGCTATTTTTGGTGGGGAATTTTCGAAATTGGGGAAGAATACACAAAATTAGGCTAGAAAACAAGATGGGGGGCTCCAATTTCGTGAGAAACCATGGCTCATGATACCAAGATGTTGTAGGGTGGAACCCTAAGTGAAGATCTTTCATGAATTGGAGGGGGAATCCCCAAGAACAAGATGAACACAAGAGGGAAAACAAGAGGAACACTCAAGAACAAGTCCAAATCACACATCCACTAGACTAACAATCACACAAGATCCACAAGGTACATGAACAATCAAAGGGAAATAAGATACATGGTAGAGTTCATCCCAAATCCTATGAAGGAGATGAGGGCTTGATGATCATATGATGGGGATCCTTCCCCAAGGAGGAGGTCTTTATGTTTGGTCACTCCAAGAGGAGGTCTTGATCTCCTGGTGGAGTGGATCCATTGAGCAAAGCTCACAAATGTCTATCAAATACTTTGCTATCCTCTAAATGAGCTAGGAGAGGGCTATATATAGTCTAGGGACGAAATAGAGGGAGAGAGGGATACAAAGGTCCAAAATGACCCTGAAAACGGAGACACTCTCGGAGGGGTCCGGGCACCCGGGGTGCAAGGGACCGGGCACCCGGTCCGGTCAGGAGGGCTGCGCCCTTGTTGGTGTTGGGGCCGGGCACCCGGGGGCTGAGGGCCCGGGCACCCGGTGCCGGCTGGGCCAGCGGCCAGGAGAAGGCCGGGCACCCGGGGGTGGCGGCCCGGGCACCCGGGGTGGAGGGGCAGCGCCCAGGCTGCTGGGCCGGGCACCCGGGGAGTGGCGGCCCGGGCACCCAGGGGGGCATCTCCAGCGCCAGGTGGGGAAGGGCCGGGCACCCAGGGGTAGCAGCCCGGGCACCCGGGGCGACGGTGCAACTCCCAGGTTGGGAGGCCGGGCACCCGGGGCGACCTGGGCCATCTCCCAGCCGGAGGCCGGGCACCCGGAGGCATGGGGTCCGGGCACCCGGGGTGTCCCGAGCCTCCACGTCTTCGCGCCCTTCTTGTTTCCTTCCTCCTTCTTCTCCTCCGTACGTCTCCGATGAACTTGGTGATCCCTCCATGCTTCCTCGCGATCATCTTGGAAGTACCTACGAATGCATAGCGTGCCCATTTGAGGTAGATTCCGACTCTCGAATGAATTTGAGTGGAGCTCGAAGAGGAAGGAGTTCACCTCGTTCTCGATGGCGCGTGCGCAAGCTCTTGTCCATGGTCCTCTCCGTCCTTGCAGTGATGGTGTGGCGTCCATGGTGATGGTCTAGGGATGCTCCACATCACTTCTTCTTCTTCTTTGATTCCTTGTCCCATTGAGATGTAGTGGCATGTCTTCTTGCTTTGTGGCAAGTTCTCTTCTTGTAGTCACGAGATGAAGCCTCATCGTTCTTTGAGCCGGATCTTGAAGACTTGCTAAAACGATTCTTCTTGGAGAACTTCTGGAACTTTCTCACAAGCATTGCAAGCTCTTTACCAATGTCTTCAGGATCACCAGAACTATAGTCAGATTATTCTTCAGATGAGGAAACAGCCTTAGCCTTCAAGGCACGGTATCGGCCATAGTTGGGGCCACATATGTCACGCTTCTCAAATAGCTGGAACTCATGTGTGTTGATCCTCTCAAGTATATCAGATGGATCGAGATCTTTGAAGTCAGGACGTTCTTGTATCAACAGGGCTAGGGTATCAAATGAGTTGTCAAGTGATCACATAAGCTTCTTCATGATCTCATGCTTGATGTTCTCAGCAGCACCAAGAGCACAAAGCTCATTTGTGATATCAGTGAGGGGATCGAATGTGAGCTGGACATTCTCATTGTTATTCCTCTTGAAGCGGTTGAAGAGATTGCGAAGAACATCTATCCTTGAGTCTCTCTGTGTCGATACACCCTCATTGACCTTGGACACCAGTCCTAGACTAGCTTCGCAGTTTCCAATGCACTCACACGGCTGTACTACCCTTTGGTCAGATGACCACATATGATGTTCTTGGCGGTTGAGTCCAGTTGCGCGAACCTCTTGACATCAGTAGCGGTGACACCTTCACCGACCTTGGGAACGCCTGTCTTGATAACATACCAGAGGTCGACGTCAATGGCTTCAAGATGCATGCGCATCTTATTCTTCTAGTAGGGGTAATCAGTTCCATCAAAGACTAGACACGCAGTGGAGACCTTGATTATCCTTGCAGTCGACATAGCTAAAACTCTAGGTGGTTAAAGCAAATCACAGAGAACAAGGGAGCACCTTGCTCTGATACCAATTGTAAGTGCTAGTTATCGACTAGAGGGGGGGTGAATAGGTAATTTTTATGGAAGTCTTCAAAACACGAGGTGATGCGGAGCATCCTTCAGTCATCCCCATGGACCTTCCATCGTCTCACCCATCACCAAGAGGACCCATGACTAGAGCACGAGCTAGAGCTCTCGAGACCGAGGTGACTTCTCTTCTTAGTGATATCTCATATGATCCTCTCGAGACATGGTTAATACCTAAGTCCGGAATGTTGTGCATGATTAGGTACCAAGAGGACCCTCCCGTCGATGCACATGAAGATGGTCAAGACCCGAAGTCCAGGGAAGAACAGAACCAACGGAAGAAGGCAAGAACAACCTCCAGGCACCGGACATCCGGCCAGAACCCCGGACATCCGGCCCCTGGAGATCTACACAGCCAGGACTCTGCAGAAGAAGCTACAGGGACCGGACATCCGGCGTCCAGCCCGGACATCCGGCCCCCCTCACCGGAAATCCGTCCAAAAGCCCGGACATCTGGCACCGGCGTCCAGGGAGCACAGAAGGTTGCCCCATTAGCCCGATTATTCGGCCATCACCCCGGACATCCAGTGCCTCCCGAAGCACCCGACATCCGGCCCCTCCGACCAGACATCCGGCGCCACCCATCCAAAGAACAGAATGACCATCTTCACCAGCCCGGACATCCGGCCCTTCCGCTCGGACATCCGGCCCCTCGCGAGCCACCGGACATCCGACCTTCCTTGTCTGCAAATAGTGTAGGGCCAAGGCCCATGTAGCCCTCTTAGCCCCTAGACTATATATACTCCATCCCCACCTACATTTTAGGGTGAGCATTGTGACAACTCATTTGAGATAGAGCATTGCTCATTCATACCGGATCTACTCCTCGTGAGAGACCGCACCTCATCGGAGAAGATCCATCCGGATTCAAGGCCTCCATCCGGAGAAGACAATCAAGACCTCCTGATGGAGAAGAACAGTTACTCTTGTATCGTCCTTTGTTGACTTTGGATCTCGTGTTACTTTGTGCCTCGATGATCTAGCCCTTGTGTGATCAATCCCTTGTCGGTTGAGTGTTTCTCTTGTTTTCCCCCGTGATTTCCCTCGTGTTCTTCCGCGCATTTTTGTGTTTCCCTGTAGGATCCACTCCAAACATGAAATATCGGCCCCTAGGGTTCCGCCCTACATTATCTTGGTATCATGAGCCACGTTGATCATGTTTTTGGATCACCTACCCCGTGTTTTCTAGCTTGATTTTGTTTTTTTCATCCTAAATCCGAAAATTCCCCACCAAAAATAGCCCCAATTTTTTTTTGTGATTTGTTGGTGTGATGAAGTTTTGTTGGATTTGATCCACGGATCTGCTTTGCATCGAGTGGATCTAGCTTTTCCCCATCTCTCATGCGATTTCCATCCACTAATTCATCCGAATTTTGCCCCGGAGTTGCCCTTTTTCCAGTGGAGTTCATCGTGTTTGTCCCTGATCTAGGAGCCCGGACATCCGCCTGTGTCCACCGGACATCTGGCGTCCCGGACATCCGGCAGCTGGCCCGGACATTCGGCCCCTGGCAGCAGCAACTCCAACCCCCCGCGCCATTTTCCACCTAGTTTCGCACAATTTTGCCCGGTGCCCACGCTTACTTCCGCAAACCACCACTGCTTTTCGCAAGCACCACCATCGCTCACTACTACATCCTAGGACGATTTTGACACGTTTTGGTCTTTGAGATTTTGGGTTGTGGTTCCCGTGTCCTATTGCGTTTCGGCTATATAGGTACGGTTCAACGTCAACAACACCACCGCTCATCTCCATCGACTACTCATCATTGCCAAGGACGGTAACTTCGACGACATCTTTGTCATACCTTGCAATTGCATTGATACCCACATGGCCTTTTGCGTAGCTTACCCATCGAGACTAGCCATTGAGTATTGCTGGCAACGTGACTTGTGCACAATAGTGATCATACTCCATAGCATACATACCATACCATAGTGGTGCATATCTTGGCATCAACTTTTGTGTCACAAAGTTGTCATAGCATACACAATTGCTTTCTTGGTCCGTGAAATTTTGCATGAGAAAAGAGCTCAAAAGTGAAAGAGCCACCCAAGCTTTTAAGCAAAGAGGGAAAGATAAGCAAAGAGCTTATAAGCAAGAACCATAGCATCAAACTACATTAAGATTGTCATACCCGATCATCTTGGATCGTAGCACCGAAATACCATACATATAGCATACTTGGGATAGAGATCATTGCATTTTTGCCTAGTAGGTTGTGCACAAGTTCCATATCCGCCTATTGTGCAATCGTGCTAGCGTCTCTCGTGTATTGTGCAACAAGAGCATTTTCGTGGATTCCACATTTTGGCTCACTTTTGGTTTGCACAATCCCACTTATCTATTTGCGTGTGTGTTTCTGTGTACCACTTCTTGCTTGGTATACTTGTTGCATTTGCAAATTTGTGAATCTTTTCCAACATTATTGAAGCTCACTTACAATTCCATCAAATTTTGTGCCACCATCCTAACCAAGCTGCACCATAAACTTTTACTTTTGTAGGTGTGAGAACCGACAAGAATTGGTACCAATAGTGCTATTTCATTGTCCGCATTTGAGTGAACTTGATTCACCATCAAAATCGGTCAAGGTACAATTGGTATAAGTTCTTCTCCTTCTACCACTCACATTTTTGCTTGGGATGATGGATAGGCCAAGTTCTTCTACCAACCCGCTCTTCATCGAGCAAGACGATGACATGTCATCATACGCCACCAAGAGCCACCTCTTTGGTGCACAACGAGCGTTGCATCAAGAGCAACAAGCTATGACCGACCGCATCGACAACCTTGCCACCGACTTGCGAGTCTCTGAGCAACGTGCAAAGGACTACTTCGACAACAAGCTCGACGCTCACAAGCAAGAGAACGATGCAAGGATGGACGAGATCCGCGCCTTGTTGGTGAACCGCCCTCCTTCAACTTCTTCATACTCAAGACGGAGGCACTCAAGTCGACACTCCAATGACTCCTTCTCCAGCTCAAGTACACCGTCATCGAACACTCTTTGACGAGCCGCGCATCAAGACCATCATGCATATCGCAATCCGCTAGATGACAAGCATTCACAAGAGCAAGTCGACGAGCAAGAACTTTGTCCTCCACCACATCAAGTCGCTTTTGCACAAGCTCAAGAACGCCAACGACAACGATGCCAAGAGGAAAATGAGCGCGTCTACACCAAGCGGAACAAGACGCCGAGGCTCAACATCTTCAACAACAACTACGTGAAGCACAAGCTCTTGAGGCGCAACGTGCTCTTAAGGAATCAAGTCGAGCCATCACCAACCGCAATCGCAAATGGCGCAATCAAGAGGAAGCCCTTCGAGAAGAAATCCAAGAGAGGAACTACCAACTGCAAGTGCAACGTCTAGTTCCTCAAGCTCCTCCACAAGCTCATCAAACTCCACCTCAACCTCAAGTTCCACAAGAGCAAGTTGATCATGGACTTCCTCCACGCCAAGAGCAACATGAGGATGATTACCCTCACCGTCAAGGGCGTCATCATCATTATCGCTAACAACACAATGAAGAGCAACGCTACGGCAAGCTAAAGTTTAGAATGCCCAAGTTCAGTGGAAGCAATGATCCCGAAGAATACCTCTCATGGGAATTGAAGGTCGACAAAATCTTCCGTTTGCACAACTATGAGGAAGAGAAGAAGATCGCTATGGCATCACTTGAGTTCCATGACTTTGTGCTCATATGGTGGGAACAAGTCCTTGAGCACCGACAAGCAAGAGGTGAACCTCCAATCACCGCTTGGTCTCAAATGAAGGAAGTCATGCTCGCACGTTTTGTGCCCACATACTACAACCGCGATCTCTTCAAGAAACTCCAACTCATCAAGCAAGGAACAAAGAGTGTTGAAGAATACTACAAGGAAATGGAGATAGCCATGATACGAGCCAATGTCACGGAAGATGATGAGCAAACAATGGCACGCTTCTTGAATGGCCTCAATCATCCCATCCAGAAGATCGCCAACTTCCAACCCTACTCTAACCTGATTGAGCTCGTGCATCAAGCTACAAAGGCGGAACGTCAAGTGCAAGATGACTTCAAGTACACCAAGTACTCATCCGAGACCTACGGTTTCTCCAATTAGCAAGATTCAACAACTCCTCCAACCTCTACATCAACCAAGCCTTCTCCAAGCAACGATGACAAGTCAAGTTACAAGAAAACTTCGACAAGTTCAAGTCGTCCTCCTCCTACTACAAGCAACTTCAAGCCGCGTGCTTCATCATCTACTCCGACCGATGAGACCGTCAAGACAAGCTCCTTCAAGTGTTTCACTTGCAGCGGCCGAGGACACAAGTCCTATGAATGCACAAACAAGCGCACCATGATCCTCAATGACGATGGCACCTATGACTACATGAGTGACGAGGAGATGGAAGCCCTTGAGCAAGTGGCCATGCACCGGCGAGTGAATGAGGATGAAGATGATCAAGTCTTTTGTGATGAGGATTCGAGCCCCGCTCTCGTTGTCTCCAAGGTCTTGACTCTTCAACATCAACAAGAAGAAGACCAAAGATGCCACATCTTCCACACAAATGTCGGCATCAATGGAAGGTCTGTCAAGGTCATCATCAATGGAGGTAGTTGCCACAACTTGGAAAGTGAAGAACTATGCTCCAAGCTTCAATTGGTCAAGATGAAGCACCCGCACCCATACAAAGTCCAATGGCTAAGTGACTCCGACACTATACGAGTTGAGTATATGGTCCAAGTCTCCTTCAGAATTGGTGCATATGAGGAAACTTTGGAGCGTGATGTCGTCCCAATCGCCGTTTGCCACATCCTTCTTGGTAGGCCATGGCAATTCGACCGTGGTGTCATCCACAACGGGCGTAACAATCACTATAGCTTCAAGATGAAAGGGAAGGAGTATGTGCTATGACCTATGTCTCCTAGTCAAGTGATAGCCGACAAGCAAGCCACCCATCATGGAGAGAAGAGTGAGAAAGTGATCCACCAAAAAGTGAGTGAGAGCCACAAGCCAAACTTGAGCGCCCCTTCACCTAGAGAGAAAAACCTAGTCCAATTTGCAACAAAAAGTGAGATGAGAGAAGTGTGTGAGAACCCATCGAGTGTTATGCACTTTGTCCTTGTGTGCACGGATGGGGACCCAAAAACTAACACCTCTCACGAGCTACCTTTAGTGTTTCAATCTCTTTTGTAGGAATTCCAAGATGTTTTCCCCGATGAGCTACCTCCGGTTCTACCTCCTCTACGAGGCATTGAGCATCGAATCGACCTCATCCTCGGAGCGCCCCTTCCAAACAAAGCTCCATACCGCGTCAACCCCGAAGAAACTAAGGAGATCCAACGGCAAGTACAACAACTAATCGACAACGGTCATGTACGTGAAAGCCTAAGCCCTTGTGCCATTCCGGTTATACTTGTCCCTAAGCAGGATGGGAGTTATCACATGTGTTCCGATTGTAGACCTATAAATGCTATTATCGTTTGCTATAGGCATCCCATTGCTCGCCTAGATGATATGCTTGATGAACTTAGCGGTGCCGCCTTTTTCTCAAAAATTGATCTTAAGAGTGGCTATTATCAAATCCACATCCAAGAGGGTGATGAATGGAAAACTGCTTTCAAAACCAAATTTGGCTTGTACGAGTGGTTAGTTATGCCTATGGGTTTATCAGAAGCTCCCGGTACTTTCATGAGACTTATGCATTTTGTGCTTCGACCTTATATTGGAGTGTTTGTTGTGGTTTACATTGATGATATTCTTGTGTTTAGCAAATCCATGAAAGAGCATCTTAATCATGTTAGGGCTGTTTTGCAAACGCTTCGCAAGGAACGTCTTTATGCCAACATGAAAAAGTGCACGTTTGGTGTTGACAAGCTAGTTTTCTTGGGTTTTGTCGTTTCTTCCAAGGGTGTCCATGCTGATGAATCTAAAATTGAAGCAATTAAAACTTGGCCCCAACCCACCAATTTGCAACAAGTGCGTAGCTTTCTTGGCCTTGCAGGCTTTTACCGTCGCTTTGTGAAGGATTTTAATACTATTGCCGCTCCTTTGCATGCTTTGAGTAAGAAGAATGCTCCTTTTGTTTGGGGATCTTTGCAATCCACCGCTTTTGATGAGCTCAAGTCTTTGCTTACTCATGCACCGATTCTTACTTTGCCCAACTTTGAGAAAACTTTTGAGGTTCATTGTGATGCAAGTGGTACCGGAATTGGCAGAGTTTTGATGCAAGAAAAATGAGCCATTGCATATTTTAGCGAAAAACTCTCCGGTGCTCAACTTAACTATCCCATCTATGACAAAGAATTGTATGCTTTAGTGCGTGTGCTATATGTTTGGCAACATTATCTTAGACCTCATGAGTTTGTCATCCATACCGATCATGAAACACTTAAGTACTTAAAAGGTCAAACTAAGTTGAACAAGCGTCATGCTCAATGGAGTGAATTTATTGAGTCTTTCCCCTATGTGATCAAGTACATTAAGGGTAAGGAAAATGTAGTTGCAGATGCACTTTCACGCATATGCACACTTGTCACTAAACTTGAGTTGAATGTTGTTGGCTTTGAGCACATAAAGACTTGTATGCTAATGATCCATCTTTTGCTACTCCTTATGCAAAGTGTTCGACGCATACATCTTGGGAACAATATTACATCAAGGATGGTTATCTTATGAGAGCTAACAAACTATGCATTCCCGAGTCTTCTCTTCATTTGCTCCTTTTGCAAGAGGCTCATGGAGGCGGACTCATGGGATATTTTGGACGCGACAAGACATTCGTCACACTCTCCAAGAACTACTTTTGGCCCAAGATGTTCCGCGACGTCTCACGCTTCACCAACCGAGGCTCTACATGTCGCAAAGCTAAGTCTAAAGCTCAGTCCCATGGTCTTTACATGCCTCTTCCTATTCCTTATCAACCTTGGGAAGACATTAGCATGGATTTTGTAGTTGGTTTGCCTAGAACTCAAAATGGAAAGGATTCTGTGTTTGTTGTTGTGGACCAATTTTCTAAGATGGCACATTTCATTCCTTGCAACAAGATAGACGATGCTTCACATGTTGCAAATCTCTTTTGTAGGGAAATCTTGTGCCTCCATGGAGTACCAAAGACAATCGTCTCCGACCACGACGTCAAGTTCTTGAGTTACTTTTGGAAGACGTTATGCGCAAAGCTCGGAATCAAGCTCTTGTTCTCACCCGCATACCATCGTCAAACCGACGGCCAAACGGAGGTGACGAACCATACGCTCTCCACTCTACTTCACGCGTTGATAAAGAAGAACATCAAGGAGTGGGAGGAGTGTCTACCCATCACCGAGTACGCCTACAACCGTGCAAGACATTCGACTACCGGCAAGTCCCCTTTCGAGGTCGTCTACGGCTTCAACCCGTTGTCCCCATTGGACATTCTACCTCTTCCTCTACAAGAGCACACCAACCTCGACGCAAGGGCCCGTGCAAGCTATATCAAGAAGATGCATGAAGATACAAGGCACACCATCGAGTGCCAAGTACAACGACTCGCGACCAAGCTCAATGTCAACAAGCATCCTATGATATTCAAAATTGGAGACCTCGTGTGGCTACACCTTCGCAAGGACCGCTTCCCCAACAAACGCAAGTCCAAACTTCTCCCTCGAGCTGATGGACCCTTCAAGGTGCTAGCACGCTACAACAACAACGCTTACAAGATCGACATACCATGCGACAAGTACAACATGAGCGACATCTTCAATGTCTCCGATCTCTCCCCATACCATGGTGATTAGGATTTCGATCCGAGGTCGGATCTTTCCCAGGGGGGGGGGAGATGATGCGGACCATCCTTCGGTCATCCCCATGGACCTTCCATCGTCTCACCAAGCACCAAGAGGACCCATGACTAGAGCACGAGCTAGAGCTCCTGAGACCGAGGTGACTTCTCTCCTTAGTGATATCTCATATGATCCTCTCGAGACATGGTTACTACCTAAGTCCAGAATGTTATGCATGATTATGTACCAAGAGGACCCTCCCGTCGATGCACATGAAGACGGTCAAGACCCCAACTCCACGGAAGAAGAGAACCAACAGAAGAAGGCAAGAACAGCCTCCAGGAACCGGACATCCGGCCAGGACCGCAGACATCTGGCCCCTGGAGATCTACACGGCCAGGACTCTGCAGAAGAAGCTACAGGGACCGGACATCTGACGTCCAGCCCGGACATCCGGCCCCCCTCACCGGAAATCCGGCCAAAAGCCCGGACATCTGGCACCGGCATCTAGGGAGCATAGAAGGTTGCCCCATCAGCCCGGACATCCAGCCATCACCCCGGACATCCGGTGCCTCCTGAAGCACCGGACATCTGACCCATCCGACCAGACATCCGGCGCCACCCATCCAGAGAACAGAACGGCCATCTTCACCAGCCCGGACATCCGGCCCTTCCGCCTGGACATCTGGCCCCTCGCGAGCCATCGGATATCCGGCTCGACGCCCGGACATCCGGCCTTCCCTGTCTGCGAACAGTGTAGGGCCGAGGCCCATGTACCCCTCTTCGCCCCTAGACTATATATACTCCATCCCCACCTACGTTTTAGGGTTAGCATTGTGATAGCTCATTTGAGATAGAGCATTTCTCATCCATACCAGATCTACTCCTCGTGAGGGACCGCACCTCTTCGGAGAAGATCCATCCGGATTCAAGGCCTCCATCCGGAGAAGACAATCAAGACCTCCTCACGGAGAAGAACGGTTACTCTTGTATCGTCCGTTGTTGACTTTGGATATTGTGTTACTTTGTGCCTCAATGATCTAGCCCTTGTGTGATCAATCCCTTGTCGGTTGAATGTTTCTCTTGTTTTCCCCCGTGATTTCCCTTGTTTTCTTTCGCGCATTCTTCGTGCTTCCCCGTAGGATCCACTCCAAACGTGAAAGATCGCCCCCTAGGGTTCCTCCCTACATCACGAGGGCTTTGAATACAAACAGGTAATCTGAACCTATGTGATATGCAGCGGAATGTTAACTTGAAAGTGCAACTATCCCTGGGTGGTTTTGGTAATGATTAACAACATATAGCTCATTGAACTAATGCCACTTCAAGATAAATATTTCAGGAAAGTTCAATGATTGACATGGCATGGATAAGGAATGTGGACCCCTCAAAATGCTAAGGATAAAAGATTGGCTCAAGCTTTAAAGTCCAAGACTCTACTTTTTCTATTTTAGTGATCCAAGATCACATTGAGTCTATAGGAAAGCCAATACTATTAAAAGGGGATGAGGTGTTGCTTAATGGCTTGCTTGCTCAAAATGCTTAGTGATATGCTCCAAAAGCCCTCAACCACTTTCTCATATCCACATATGTCCCAAACCAAAAGTCAAACTTGGCCCACCGATTTGATCCATCCGGCGCCACCGAGTTCATTTGATATAGCCACTGCCAGAAACCCTAGCCACTTCGGTCTCACCGATAGGGATCTCGGTCTCACCGAGATGGGGTTGCAAGCTCTCTGTTTCCCTTCGTAATGTTTCGGTCTGACCAAGATGAGCGATCAGTCCCACCGAGTCTGCAATGCAAACACTCCGTTTCCTTTTCGTAAGCATCGGTCTAACCGAGACAAGCGAATCGATCCCACCGAGTTTGCCTGACCAACTCTCTGTTAGCTTATTACCAAAGTCGGTCCAACCGAGTTTGAGTAATCGGTCCAACCGAGATTATGTTATGCCCTAACCCTAATGATATCAGTCCCACCGAGTTGACATGTCAGTCCCACCGAAATTGCCTAACGGTCACATATTGTACTAAATCGGTCCGATCAAGTTTTCTGATTCGGTCCCACCGAGTTTGGTATAATGTGTGTAATGGTTAGATTTTGTGTGGAGGCTATATATACCCCTCCACCGTCTCCTCATTCATGAGGAAAGCCATCAGAACGTGTCTACACTTCCAACATTCATTTTCTGAGAGAGAACCACCTACTCATGTGTTGAGGCCAAGTTATTCCAATCCAACCATATGAATCTTGATCTCTAGCCTTCCCCAAGTTGCTTTCCACTCAAATCATCTTTCCACCAAATCCAATCCTATGAGAGTGAGTTGAGTGTTGGGGATACTATCATTTGAAGCACAAGAGCAAGGAGTTCATCATCAACACACCATCTATTATCTTTTGGAGAGTGGCGTCTCCTAGATTGGTTAGGTGTCACTTGGGAGCCTCCGACAAGATTGTGGAGTGAACCAAGGAGTTTGTAAGGGCAAGGAGATCGCCTACTTCGTGAAGATCTACCCTAGTGAGGCAAGTCCTTCGTGGGAGATGGCCATGGTGGGATAGACAAGGTTGCTTCTTCACGGACCCTTCGTGGGTGGAGCCCTCCGTGGACTCGCGCAGCCGTTACCCTTCGTTGGTTGAAGTCTCCATCAACGTGGATGTATGATAGCACCACCTATCGGAACCACAACAAAAACATTTGTTTCTCCAATTGCGTTTGCACTCTCCAAACCCACCGCTTTACATTCTTGTAAGTTGCATGCTTTACTTTCCGCTGCTTATATATTCTTTGCATGCTTGCTTGAATTGTGTTAAGATTGCTTGACTTGTGCTAAATTGTTAAAAGTTGCCAAGAACTAAAATTGGGAAAAGGTTAAGTTTTTATTTGGTCAATGATGAGGACATCAATACCATTGTTACACCCACAACCCCTACTGCTACATATACTGGACCAATTACTAGAGCTCGCGCACGCCCATTAAATTATCAGGTACTTTCGTTTCTTGGTAATGATTCTAATGTTCATGAGAATATGATGCTGCCTAAATTGGATACATCTATTTTGCTTACAAATGAAGGGCCTAGCTTGGAGAAGGATGAACATTGGAGCACGAATAAGCATGGAGATAATGGCATGCGCAAGGGGAACAAGAACGGAGTTACAAGTGATGATTTCAGGACTTTGAAGCCACCATAATGGGTGCATGAAGCCTTGGATGAAATATACAAGATGGCACTTCATAAATTTCGTCCCGAGGCTATTCTAGGTGCTGCATCACCTTATTATTGGGCCAGGCCCATGTAATTTCGAAATAGATAAGTATAGGCTATTTTTAGAGTCGATATGTGTGGGGAAACAAGAGATAGGGTTGATTTCGGACCCCTCCACGAAGGGCCACGAAATTCCCCCCTCTTCCTCCATATATACAACCCTTAGGGCACCGTTTAGACTTTGGGTTTTGGTTTAGATTAAAAGTTCGCCATAGCCGCAACTTTGCGTACTTCGCTTGTGTTCAACGACCAAACAAAGGTGTCACAGAACCCCACCTTGATCTGTAAAGCTTTCATCTTATATTCGCAATATCTTGATTGCAATCTTAGTTTCTTGCTTGTTCTTCATTTGCTCGCAGGAAACAGATCCTCGTGGTCAGGTTGATTGTGCTCCGGCGTGTCAATAACCTCTCGGAGTTGGTTTAGCGATTGCTAAGGCGCGACGTCCTCGCATGTTCGTAGTCGGATCGTCAAAGTCGACTTCCAACATAGCGAAATCCATCATCTCATCGAAAGACGGGACACCTTTGCCTCTATCAAGTGGTATCAAATTTTCAGGTTGCTCGGTGAGATTTTACAATTTTTCATAGTTTAGATCGAGTCTGTTTCTTCATACCTATAGTCCACGAAAAAGCCAAAAAAATTAGGGTTACTTCATCCTATCCGAACCAATCTGAGCCTTTACATAATCTTTTCTGTATTTGCGTTGTTGAATTTGCGGTTGCTTCGTCGTGTCAAGTTGCTGGTCTTAGCGTCTAGTCTTTAGAGTTTTGAGTTCTGTTCACGGGTACTCACGCCGCCGCCGCACCATCATCATCGCCCTGCCATATACCACCACCGCTTATCCGCTACTAATCTGAGTCCATATACCACCACCAATCCGAGTCCATATACCACCACAATCCAAGTCCATATACCACCACCAATCTGAGTTCATATACCACCACCAATCCGAGTCCACATATACCACCATCATATACCATCACCAGTGCGAGTTCCACCAGATTCATCTCCGCCACCAGTCCTAGTCCGAGTCCAGTATTTGTTCCTTTATCTTTGAGTTCCAGAGCACGCGATACTACGAATCGTCAACAAGTCGGATTCCCCAACTTCCGTGCTACCATACAAGGAAAATTCTGGCTAGGTAGTTTTTAGGCCATTTGTAGACTTCTTCGGAAAAACATTGTTGCTGAGCAAAAAAAAAGAGGAAAAAAAGTGCAAAAAAAGTGAAAAAAAGAGAATTTTTTCAGAGTGTGCTCCTCCCTTGATTACGTGCCGCGCCGTGATTTTGTTAGTGTTCTAGGCTCACGTCTCTAGCACGGTCTAGCCTAGGACCAGCACAGTACCGTCGTTGAGCGTTTATTCAACTTTGCATCTCCGAATTGATTATTGCTGACCCTTGCTACCATATTATAAGCCTTCCCAGCTCCACATACATCTACGTCGTGCGTTTGACTCTCCCTGGTAATCGCTCTATCCAAGCTTTGAGAGTTTTGACTACAACGGTCGCCGATCACCACCTGCTGCTGGGAAAGAACTGGTAAGAATTTGAGATTCGCTTGACGGATTTGTGACACCCCACCACCACCATATTCCGATACCCCACCACCACCATATTCCAGTAGTCTGTAGGATCATATTCTTGTCTGTTTCTATTGCTGCTAACTATGGCAGGAACACAAGCTGACGAGATTGACTGGGAGAACATGACGAACAAGGAGCTTCATGATAAGTTTCATCAAATGTTGGGTCAACAGGTGGAAGACGTGATGGCCAGCTTCGGTAAGGCAATGGAGAAGATGGATGACATTGAGAAGTCAATTGACACCAAGTTGGACGCTAAGTTTGATGAATTACTCAAACGTCTCCCACAACCAGCTCTACGCTGCGATACAGTAGGGCGAGTGTCGGTGTCAAAATCGGCGGATCTCGGGTAGGGGGTCCCGAACTGTGCGTCTAGGCGGATGGTAACAGGAGACAAGGGACACGATCTTTTACCCAGGTTTGGGCCCTCTTGATGGAGGTAAAACCCTACGTCCTGCTTGATTGATATTGATATTGTGGATGTTTACAAGAGTGGATCTACCACGAGATCAAGGAGGCTAAACCCTAGAAGCTAGCCTATGGTATGATTGTAATTGTTGTTGTTGTGTCCTACGGACTAGAGCCATCCGGTTTATATAGACACCGGAGAGGGCTAGGGTTACATAGAGTCGGTTACAATGGCAGGAGATCTACGTATCCGTATCGCCAAGCTTGCCTTCCACGCCAAGGAAAGACCCATCCGGAAACGGGACGAAGTCTTCAATCTTGTATCTTCATAGTCTTGGAGTCCGGTCGATGATGATAGTCCGGTCGATGATGATAGTCCGGCCGATGATAGTTCGGCTGATGATGGTAGTCCGGCTATCCGGACACCCCCTAATCTAGGACTCCCTCAGTAGCCCCTGAACCAGGCTTCAATGACGATAAGTCCGGCGTGTGTATTGCTTTGCATTGCAAGGAGGGTTCCTCCTCCGAATGATAGAAGATTGTGAACACCAGGATAGTGTCCGACTCTGCAAAATAAATTCCACATTCCACCGTAGAGAGAATAATATATACACAAGTTCAATCTGCTGATGTTTTTTGCGGCATGACGTCACGCCACTACCAAGCCATTACTTGAATCATTTTTTACTCTACCACCTCAGCGCATTTAGCGAAGCGGTTTCCTTGGCACGTCTTGTCAAAGCAGAGATCGTGTTCCCCCTTAATCCGGGATTCTCATCAATACGGATGTGGGTAACCCAACCGCGCCCGTCGCCACGCCCCCTCTATCGAAGGCAAGTCCCAAACAGTCATGGAGACGGCTCTTGGTATTCTCCCTCTTTATAACGGGACCAAGGCTCGTTTCTTTTCTTCAATCCTCCATCGAATCCTCTCCCCGCTCCAAGTTCCAGCATCTAGAGCTCCAGATTCGAGCGCTTCGGACCTTCAATGATGTCCGGTTCCGACTTCCTGGGCCGGTGGATGCCGATGGAGGATGACGTGCTAAAGCTGTGGGAGGCCAAGTACCTGGCTTATGAGATTTCGCACAGGTTGCCTGCCGAAGGGCAGACCATCCCCACCCCCGAGCCCGGCGAGTATGTCGTTTTTGTATCCCACCTCCGTCGGGGTTTAGGCTTCCCAATGGATCCTTTTGTGAGAGGGCTCATGTTTTACTATGGGTTGGAATTCCATGATTTGGCTCCGGAGTCCATCCTCCATATTTCCGCATTTATTGTCGTCTGCGAAGCCTTCCTCCGCGTCACCCCTCACTTCGGCCTGTGGCTGAAGACCTTCAATGTGGCGCCGAAGATGACCGGGGGGCATCAAGCGGAGTGCGGCGGGGCGGCCATAACTAGGAGGGCCGATGCCCCGTGGCCCGCTGGCTCCTTCCAAGAGGAGCTCGGCCTGTGGCAGCAAGAGTGGTTCTATATTACCGTTCCGAGGGGCCGCAGACAAAAGCCGCCGCCCTTATTCCGCCGGGGACCTCCACGACGGTTGATGTCGTGGGTCACCCAAGGGCTCAACTGGGGGCCGTCAAAGGACGTGCCCCTACTGCAGGGCCGGATTCGAGATCTCCAAACGAGGGAGGTTGATATGGTGGTGGTAATGCAGGTTATGCTGATTAGGCGTCTTCCGCCCTGCAAACGCCGCCCTCTCCGGCTATGGGAGTTCAATCCGGAGGGCCCACGGATTCTTCAACAGTTCATGGGTATGACACCCCTGGAGATGTACAAATTATTCTTCGAATCGCAAAAGGCGCGTCCGGAATTGACCGAGGATGCTGGCCTAAGCTGCAATCGCCCGGATACTCCAGTACAAGTCCGGACATACCGTTTGTTTGCCTTTCGATGATTCGCCTTATGACCAACTTCCTTCTAAACAGGAGTGGATAGCGGAAGCAAAATTGATATGGTGTCCGGCCCCCCTCCCCGAGACCACGCCGGATTCCGTGCTGGTCCGGATGCTTGAGGTTGCGCCTCCAGAGGAAGGCGAAGGGGAAAGCAGGAAAGCTACTGCCTCGCCTAAGGAGGCTCTTGAAAGAGGGGGGATCGAGAATCCCTCCCTCCAAGGGGAGAAGAGGACTGCCTCCGAGGACCCAGGGGCAAAAGCCCCTAAACGGGGGAAGAAATCTTCACCAGAGGGCCCTGCGTCTGGGGAGGCCCCGGCCGCACAATCTCCCTTTGAGAATCAGCCCTCCAACGAGCCGTAAGTAGAAAGAAAGGAGTTTTATAATAGGGGATATCCCTATTTGTGCTTCTGAGGATAACTAAAGTTTTTACCTTGTAGTTCGGATCTCCGTCCTTCGCAAATGAGCTCGTCTTCGGGGGACCTTTTGATAGAGGCGAGGGTCCCGATCTTTTGATGAGATGGTGGATTTCGCTTTGGTGGAAGTCGACTTTGACGATCCGACTACGAACGTGCGAGGACGTCGCGCCTTAGCAATCGCTAAACCATCTCCGAGAGGTTATTGACCACGCCGGAGCATGAGCAACCTGACCACGAGGGTCTGTTTCCTGCGAGCAAACGAAGAACAAGCAAAAAACTGAGATTGCAATCTAGATATTTGCGAATATAAGATGAAAGCTTTATGGATCAAGGTGGGGTTCTGTGACGCCTTTGTTTGGTCATTGAACACAAACGAAGTACGCGAAGTTGCAGCTATGGCGAACTTTTAATCTAAACGAAACCCAAAGTCTAAATGGTGCCCTAAGGGCTATATATATGGAGGAAGAGAGGGGGAATTTCGTGGCCCTTGGTGGAGGGGTCCGAAATCAACCCTATCTCTTGTTTCCCCACACATATGGACTCCAAAAAATAGTCTATACTTATGTATTTCGAAATTACATGGGCCTGGCCCAATAAAAAGGTGACACAGCACCTATAATAGCCTTGGGACGAAATTTATGAAGTGGCATCTTGTATATTTCGTCCAAGGCTTCATGCACCCATTATGGTGGCTTCAAAGTCCTGAAATCATCACTTGTAACTCCGTTCTTGTTTCCCTTGCGCATCGCATCATCTCCATGCTTGTTCTTGCTCCAATGTTCATCCTTCTCCAAGCTAGGCCCTTCATTTGTAAGCAAAACAAATGTATCCAATTTAGGCAGCATCATATTCTCATGAACATTAGAATCATTACCAAGAAACGAAAGTACCTGCTAATTTAATTGGCGTGCGCGAGCTCTAGTAATTGGTCCCGTATATGTAGCAGTAGGGGCTGTGGGTGTAACAATTGTATTGATGTCCTCATCATCCTCCCCTTCTTGAAGTGAAGTCGTCCTCGACGGAAACTCATCTTCCTCACCCAAATAAGGCTTCAAATCTGCAATGTTAAAAGTGGGACTAACCCCAAAATCTGTAGGAAGCTCAAGTTTATATGCATTATCATTTATTTTCTCTAACACCTTAAAGGGACCATCAGCATGTGGCATTAGCTTTGATTTGCGCAAATCAGGAAATCTATCCTTACGCAAATGTAACAAGATCTCTAGGTGCAAACACAACATGTTTTCTACCATTATCTCCAGCAAGTTTATATTTAGCATTCATACGCTCAATGTTTTCCTTAGTTAACTCATGCATTTTTAAAATCAATTCAGCACGTTGTTTAGCATCAAAATTAACCTTCTCCGAAGATGGAAGAGGCAACAAATCAATAGGTGCACGAGGTAGGAAACCATACACAAATTCAAAAGGGCACATCTTAGTAGTAGAATGCAATGAACGATTATAAGCAAATTCAATATGAGCCAAGCATTCCTCCCACATTTTCTTATTATTCTTCAAAACAGCCCTAAGCATAGTAGACAATTATCTATTGACTACTTCAGTTTGTCCATCAGTTTGGGGGTGACAAGTAGTACTAAAAAGCAGTTTAGTCCCCAACTTAGCCCATAAACATCTCCAAAAGTGGCTAAGAAATTTAGTATCACGATCTGAAACAATAGTATTTGGCACACCATGCAAGAGAATAATTTCACGAAAGAACAAATCAGCAACATTAACAGCATCATCGCTTTTATGACGTGGTATAAAGTGTGCCATTTTCGAGAATCTATCCACGACAACAAATATGCTATCCCTCCCCTTCTTTGTTCGAGGTAAACCTAAAACAAAGTCCATAGATATATCCTCCCAAGGAACACTAGGTACAGGCAAAGGCATATATAAACCATGAGGATTGAGTCGTGACTTAGCTTTTTGACATGTAGTGCATCGAGCAATAAAACGCTCAACATCTCGTCTCATCTTTGGCCAAAAGAAATGTGTAACAAGTACATCCTCCATATTCTTCACGCCAAAGTGTCCCATTAATCCTCCTCCATGCGCCTCCTGCAACAACAAAAGACGAACGGAGCTAGCTGGAATGCATAGCTTGTTAGCACGAAACACAAATCCATCGTTAACGACGAACTTGTTCCACATTCTTCCTTCTTTACAATTCTGCATTACATCTTTAAAATCAGCATCATGCACATATTGATCTTTGATGGTCTCCAAACCAAATATTTTGAAGTCAAGTTGTGAAAGCATAGTATAGCGGCGAGACAATGCATCAGCAATAACATTTTCTTTTCCCTTCTTGTGTTTAATGACATAAGGAAAAGTCTCAATGAATTCAACCCATTTAGCATGTCTACGATTCAGTTTAGCTTGACTTTTAATATGTTTCAAAGATTCATGATCAGAATGTATAACAAATTCTTTGGGCCATAAATAATGTTGCCATGTTTCTAAAGTCCGAACAAGAGCATATGATAGAGGCAAAGGTGTCCCGTCTTTCGATGAGATGATGGATATCGCTTTGGTGGCAGTCGACTTTGACGATCCGACTACGAACGTGCGAGGACGTCGCGCCTTAGCAATCGCTAAACCAACTCCGAGAGGTTATTGACCACGCCGGAGCACGATCAACCTGACCACGAGGGTCTGTTTCCTGCGAGCAAACGAAGAACAAGCAAGAAACTGAGATTGCAATCTGGATATTGCGAATATAAGATGAAAGCTTTATTGATCAAGGTGGGGTTCTGTGACGCCTTTGTCTGGTCGTTGAACACAAACGAAGTACGCGAAGTTGCAGCTATGGCGAACTTTTAATCTAAACAAAACCCAAAGTCTAAACGATGCCCTAAGGGCTGTATATATGGAGGAAGAGGGGGGAATTTCGTGGCCCTTGGTGGAGGGGTCCGAAATCAACCCTATCTCTTGTTTCCCCACACATACGGACTCTAAAAATAGCCTATACTTATGTATTTCGAAATTACATGGGCCTGGCCCAATAATAAGGTGACGCAGCACCTAAAATAGCCTCGGGACGAAATTTATGAAGTGGCATCTTGTATATTTCGTCCAAGGCTTCATGCACCCATTATGGTGGCTTCAAAGTCCTGAAATCATCACTTGTAACTCCGTTCTTGTTCCCCTTGCGCATGCCATCATCTCCATGCTTGTTCTTGCTCCAATGTTCATCCTTCTCCAAGCTGGTAATTTAGTTGGCGTGCACGAGCTCTAGTAATTGGTCCAGTATGTATAGCAGCAGGGGCTGTGGGTGTAACAATTGTATTGATGTCCTCATCATCCTCCCCTTCTTGAAATGAAGTCGTCCTCGACGGAAGTTCATCTTCCTCACCCAAATAAGGCTTCAAATCTGCAATGTTAAAAGTGGGACTAACCCCAAAATCTGCAGGCAGCTCAAGTTTATATGCATTATCATTTATTTTCTCTAACACCTTAAAGGGACCATCAGCACGTGGCATTAACTTTGATTTGCGCAAATCAGGAAATCTATCCTTACGCAAATGTAACCAAACAAGATCTCCAGGTGCAAACACAACATGTTTTCTACCCTTATCTCCAGCAAGTTCATATTTAGCATTCATGCGCTCAATGTTTTCCTTAGTTAACTCATGCATTTTTAAAATCAATTCAGCACGTTGTTTAGCATCAAAATTAACCTTCTCCGAAGATGGAAGAGGCAACAAATCAATAGGTGCACGAGGTAGGAAACCATACACAACTTCAAAAGGGCACATCTTAGTAGTAGAATGCAATGAACGATTATAAGCAAATTCAATATGAGGCAAGCATTCCTCCCACATTTTCTTATTATTCTTCAAAACAGCCCTAAGCATAGTAGACAACGTTCTATTGACTACTTCAGATTGTCCATCAGTTTGGGGGTGACAAGTAGTACTAAAAAGCAGTTTAGTCCCCAACTTAGCCCATAAACATCTCCAAAAGTGGCTAAGAAATTTAGTATCACGATCTGAAACAATAGTATTTGGCACACCATGCAAGCGAATAATTTCACGAAAGAACAAATCAGCAACATTAACAACATCATCGCTTTTATGACATGGTATAAAGTGTGCCATTTTCGAGAATCTATCCACGACAACAAATATGCTATCCCTCCCCTTCTTTGTTCGAGGTAAACCTAAAACAAAGTCCATAGATATATCCTCCCAAGGAACACTAGGTACAGGCAAAGGCATATATAAACCATGAGGATTGAGTCGTGACTTAGCTTTTTGACATGTAGTGCAGCGAGCAATAAAACGCTCAACATCCCGTCTCATCTTTGGCCAAAAGAAATGTGTAGCAAGTACGTCCTCCGTCTTCTTCACGCCAAAGTGTCCCATTAATCCTCCTCCATGCGCCTCCTGCAACAACAAAAGACGAACGGAGCTAGATGGAATGCATAGCTTGTTAGCACGAAACACAAATCCATCGTTAACGACGAACTTGTTCCACATTCTTCCTTCTTTACAATTCTGCATTACATCTTTAAAATCAGCATCATGCACATATTGATCTTTGATGGTCTCCAAACCAAATATTTTGAAGTCAAGTTGTGAAAGCATAGTATAGCGGCGAGACAATGCATCAGCAATAACATTTTCTTTTCCCTTCTTGTGTTTAATGACATAAGGAAAAGTCTCAATGAATTCAACCCATTTAGCATGTCTACGATTCAGTTTAGCTTGACTTTTAATATGTTTCAAAGATTCATGATCAGAATGTATAACAAATTCTTTGGGCCATAAATAATGTTGCCATGTTTCTAAAGTCCGAACAAGAGCATATAATTCTTTATCATAAGTAGAATAATTCAGACTAGGCCCACTCAATTTTTCAGAAAAGTATACAACAGGTTTGCCATCTTGTAATAACACACCGCCTAATCCAATTCCACTAGCATCACATTCAAGCTCAAAAGTCTTATTAAAATCAGGAAGTTGGAGTAAAGGAGCATGTGTCAACTTATCTTTCAATACCGAGAAGGCTTCTTCCTGTGCGGTACCCCAAAGAAAAGGCACATCTTTCTTTGTAAGCTCATTGAGAGGTGCAGCAATGGTGCTGAAATCTCTCACAAAATGCCTATAGAATCCAGCGAGGCCAAGAAAACTCTTCACTTGTGTGACCGTTTTGTTTGCGGCCAACTCTCAATAGCTTCAATCTTGGCTTTATCAACTTCAATACCCTGTGGAGTAACAACATAGCCAAGAAAAGATACTCGGTCGGTGCAAAAGGTGCACTTCCCAAGGTTACCAAACAAACGTGCATCACGTAGAGCAATAAAAACATCACGTAAATGTTCCAAATGTTCTTCCAAAGATCTGCTATAAATCAATATGTCATCAAAGTAAACTACCACAAATCGTCCAATGAAAACACGTAAAACTTCGTTTATTAATCTCATGAAAGTACTAGGTGCATTAGTTAACCCAAAAGGCATGACTAACCACTCATATAACCCAAACTTAGTTTTGAATGCTGTTTTCCATTCATCTCCCAATTTCATACGAATTTGATGGTATCCACTACGCAAATCAACTTTGGAGAATATTTTAGAGCCACTCAATTCATCAAGCATATCATATAGCCTAGGAATAGGTTGACGATAACGAATAGTAATATTATTAATGCCTCTACAATCAACACACATACGTGATGTACCATCCTTTTTCGGCACTAGAATAATAGGAACAACACAAGGACTAAGGGATTCGCGTATATAACCTTTGTCGAGAAGCTCTTGTACTTGACGCATAATCTCCTTCGTCTCCTCTGGATTGGTACGGTATGGTGCACGGTTTGGCAGTGAAGCACCGGGAATTAAGTCAATCTGATGCTCAATCCCTCGAATAGGCGGTAATCCCGGTGGCACGTCTTGTGGAAAGACGTCAGCGAACTCCTGCAAAATATTAGTGACAGCAGGAGGCAAAGAGGAAGGCACGTCCTCGAATGAAAATAATGCCTCT
This sequence comes from Triticum aestivum, assembly GCF_018294505.1. Lineage (NCBI taxonomy): Eukaryota > Viridiplantae > Streptophyta > Magnoliopsida > Poales > Poaceae > Triticum > Triticum aestivum. Next base: position 309,629,357 of record NC_057804.1, on the reverse strand, counting down.
TTGCACACAAAAGCATAGCAAACAGATTTGCTGAAATCTAGCTCATCAATATCAGATTTGGTGGCAAATAAACATGCACTTTTCAATTTAATTTCAGAAGCAACACTAGATGGTTTATTATTAGGCTTCATTTGTTGCTCAAATTCTTTTGCCACAATCTGATTTTCACTCATATTCTTCTCCTGTTTTGCTTTATTAGCTCTATTAATATCATCTTTCAAAATGGAATCAGGAGTCACAGGAAGCAAAGTAATATTTTTATCCTTATGAACAAGAGTATAGTGATTGTTTCTACCATGGTGTACAGAGTTTTTATCAAATTGCCATGGTCTACCAAGTAATAAGGAACATGCTTGCATAGGTACCACATCACAATCAACATAATCAGCATATGTAGAGATACTAAAATGCACACGAACAGTACGTGTTACCTTAACCTTGCCGCTGTTGTTGAACCATTGGATGTAGTAAGGATGTGGATGTGGTCTTGTGGTGAGAGAAAGCTTCTCCACCATATCCATGCTAGCCAAGTTGTTGCAGCTCCCTCCGTCTATTATGACGCGCACATAACGTTCCTTCACAACTCCCTTGGTATGGAACAAATTGTGCCTCTGATTTTGCTCAGCTTGTGTGACCTGCACACTCAAAACACGTTGAGCAACTAAACATTCATACCTGTCAGCGTCTTCAGGAGCCATGTATTGCGTCTCATGATCAGAATCATCTCCACCATGTTCTTCACGTGTAATAAGAGCCAATGTTTCCTCATCATAGTCACTAGCGGACTCATATCCGCCATCCGCGGTAGCAATCATCACACGCGGAGATTTGCATTCTCTCGCATAATGACCTCCTCCCTTACAACGACGACAAATAATATCACTTGTGTGCCCTGTTGATGCCCTGGAAGAAGAAGAACTCTGTGCAGGCCCGACAGGTGCGCTCTTGGCAGATAATGGTGGTTGTTCCTGTTTTCTTGTATCACGGCTGTAGGAGGCACCTGATTGAGGTGCTGGTGCAGTTGAAGTAGAAGATGCACGCGGTGTCCATGAGGAAGGTCGGCCTGCAGAAAAGTTAGTTCGCGCCAATGCTTGTCGATGCTGCACTTCACGTTCAGCTTTACAAGCAAGATGGAATAAACGAGTGACATTAGTATACTCCTTATAGTCTAGAATGGTCTGAATCTCTCTATTTAATCCACCTAGAAAATGTGCAAGCATAGCTTCATTCTCCTCAACAATACCGCATCGAATCATGCCAGTTTGTAATTCCTGATAATATTCTTCTATAGAAATTTTTCCTTGTCTTAAACGCTACAATTTTTGAAGCAATTCACGTTGATAATATGGTGGAACCCAACGCGTACGCATAGCAGTTTTCAAAGCAGCCCAAGTAGTTGGAATAGGATATAATCTACAATGTTTAGACCACCAGACACATGCAAAACTAGTGAAAGCACAAACAACAGCAGCAACCCGTCTCTCCTCGGGATATTGTAAACATGTAAAACGTTGTTCAGTTTCTAACTCCCAAGTAAGATATATATCAGGAACATATCTACCCTCAAATGGTGGAATATTCAATTACAGTTTAGGAATATGGACATCATCTCGTACCTGAGGTGGTGGTGCAGGCCTACCATTACGAATATATACCTGAGGTCGACCTGGTGGTGGTGGTGCTGGTGGCTGCACGTAGTTCGGATTTTGGTCAACCTCATCCTCATAATCTCCAACATAATCATCATCCTCCTGGGTACCAGCAGCAGCAGTAGCAGGAGCCAAAGAAGCACCAAGAGCAGTAGCAGCGGCACCAGAATTTTGTCCTGGCTCAATAGGAACACACTGTGCTCATCCATACTGATTCGGAAGGGGGCGTAGTTGTTGTTGTTGCAGAGGTGCGACAGGTGCAGCCAGTGGTGGAAGACGCGCAAGCAGTTCATTAAATCTGTTATCGAGCTTTGTTTCGAACGTCTTCTCAAGGCCAGTAATCTTCTCCATGGCCTCTTCAAAATTGTTCAGCACATCTTGCACCTGTTCAGTCATCATTTGCTGAAACTTATCATGAAGCTCCTTGTTCGATAAGTTCTCCCAGTCAATCTCGTCGGCTTGTGATCCTGGCATGGTTAGCAGCAATAGAAACACACAAGAATATGATCCTACAGACTACTAAGAAGTGGTGGTGGTGTATCACAAACCCGTCAAGCAAACCTCAAATTCTTACCAGTTCTTACCCAGCAGCAGGTGGTGATCGGCAACCGTATTGTCAAAACTTCTCAAAGCTTGGATAGAGCGATTACCAGGGAGAGTCAAACGCACGACGTAGATGTATGTGGAGCTGGGAAGGCTTATAATATGGTAGCAAAAAGGGTCAGCAATAATCAATTCAGAGATGCCAAATTGAATAAACGCTCAACGACGGTACTGTGCTGGTCCTAGGCTAGCCCGTGCTAGAGACGCGAGCCTAGAACACTAACAAAATCACGACGCTGCACGTAAACAAGGGAAAAGCACACTCTCGAATTTTTTTTTTCGCTCTTTTTTTTTCGCTGCTTTTTTTTTGCGCTGCTCTTTTTTTTGCGAAAAATCACTATAATGGCGAGTGTCTCAAAACTGTTCCCAGGTCAAACTGACAAGATGGGCACGAAATTTTTGTGACCAAAATTGTTTTTGACTGCTCGGACCCAAAAACTGGAAACGGGTCAAAAAAAACTTTCTATAACGGCGACTGTCTCAATACACTTAGAAACACCTAAAAATAGGATAGCCAGAATTTTTTTTGTCAAGTGCGTTTTCCGAAAATTTTGGGCCTAAACGGAGGGTGGTTTCCGGACTCTTTTTTTTTTGGAAACCAACCTCTTCTACGGACGGCAAAAGATTGCTGGAATCCGAAACCTACTCAGACAAGGAAACACGAATCGGAAATTAGATGGATCCCGAAAACAAACCTAATATGCAAGGAACTCAGATTGGTGGTGGATATATGGTGGTGGTATATGGCAGCGGTGGTGGTAGCGGTGTTAGTATATGGCTATGGATCGGTGGTGGTATATGGACACGGATTGGTGGTGGTATATGGATACGGATTCGGAGCGGTGGCGGATAAGCGGTGGTGGTAGATGGCAGGGGCGATGATGATGGTGCGGCGGCGGCGTGACAACTTATGACCAGAACTCGAAACTCTAAAAGACTAGACTCTAAGACCAGCAACTAGACACGACGATGCAACCGCAAATTCAACAAAGCAAAACCCTAAAAAGATTATGCAAAGGCTCAGATTGGTTCGGATATGATGAACTAACCCTAATTTTTTGTGGCTTTTTCGTGGACTGTAGGTATGAAGAACAGACTCGATCTAAACTACAAAAAACTGTAAAATCTCACCGAGCAACCTGGAAATCTGATACCACTTGATAGAGGCGAGGGTCCCGATCTTTCGATGAGATGGTGGATTTCGCTTTGGTGGAAGTCGACTTTGACGATCCGACTACGAACGTGCGAGGACGTCGCGCCTTAGCAATCGCTAAACCAACTCCGAGAGGTTATTGACCACGCCGGAGCACGATCAACCTGACCACGAGGGTCTGTTTCCTGTGAGCAAACGAAGAACAAGCAAGAAACTGAGATTGCAATCTGGATATTTGCGAATATAAGATGAAAGCTTTATGGATCAAGGTGGGGTTCTGTGATGCCTTTGTCTGGTCGTTGGACACAAACGAAGTACGCGAAGTTGCAGCTATGGCGAACTTTTAATCTAAACAAAACCCAAAGTCTAAACGGTGCCCTAAGGGCTGTATATATGGAGGAAGAGAGGGGGAATTTCGTTGCCCTTGGTGGAGGGGTCCGAAATCAACCCTATCTCTTGTTTCCCCACACATACGGACTCCAAAAAATAGCCTATACTTATGTATTTCGAAATTACATGGGCCTGGCCCAATAAAAAGGTGACGCAGCACCTATAATAGCCTCGGGACGAAATTTATGAAGTGGCATCTTGTATATTTCGTCCAAGGCTTCATGCACCCATTATGGTGGCTTCAAAGTCCTGAAATCATCACTTGTAACTCCGTTCTTGTTCCCCTTGCGCATGGCATCATCTCCATGCTTGTTCTTGCTCCAATGTTCATCCTTCTCCAAGCTAGGCCCTTCATTTGTAAGAAAAACAAATGTATCCAATTTAGGTAGCATCATATTCTCATGAACATTAGAATCATTACCAAGAAACGAAAGTACCTGATAATTTAATTGGCGTGCGCGAGCTCTAGTAATTCGCCCCGTATATGTAGCAGTAGGGGCTGTGGGTGTAACAATGGTATTGATGTCCTCATCGTCCTCCCCTTCTTGAAATGAAGTCGTCCTCGACGGAAGCTCATCTTCCTCACCCAAATAAGGCTTCAAATTTGCAATGTTAAAAGTGGGACTAACCCCAAAATCTGCAGGCAGCTCAAGTTTATATGCATTATCATTTATTTTCTCTAACACCTTAAAGGGACCATCAGCACGTGGCATTAGCTTTGATTTGCGCAAATCAAGAAATCTATCCTTACGCAAATGTAACCAAACAAGATCTCCAGGTGCAAACACAACATGTTTTCTACCCTTATCTCCAGCAAGTTTATATTTAACATTCATACGCTCAATGTTTTCCTTAGTTAACTCATGCATTTTTAAAATCAATTCAGCACGTTGTTTAGCATCAAAATTAACCTTCTCCGAAGATGGAAGAGGCAACAAATCAATAGGTGCACGAGGTAGGAAACCATACACAACTTCAAAAGGGCACATCTTAGTAGTAGAATGCAATGAACGATTATAAGCAAATTCAATATGAGGCAAGCATTCCTCCCACATTTTCTTATTATTCTTCAAAACAGTCCTAAGCATAGTAGACAACGTTCTATTGACTACTTCAGTTTGTCCATCAGTTTGGGGGTGACAAGTAGTACTAAAAAGCAGTTTAGTCCCCAACTTAGCCCATAAACATCTCCAAAAGTGGCTAAGAAATTTAGTATCACGATCTGAAACAATAGTATTTGGCACACCATGCATGCGAATAATTTCACGAAAGAACAAATCAGCAACATTAACAGCATCATCGCTTTTATGACATGGTATAAAGTGTGCCATTTTCGAGAATCTATCCACGACAACAAATATGCTATCCGTCCCCTTCTTTGTTCGAGGTAAACCTAAAACAAAGTCCATAGATATATCCTCCCAAGGAACACTAGGTACAGGCAAAGGCATATATAAACCATGAGGATTGAGTCGTGACTTAGCTTTTTGACATGTAGTGCATCGAGCAATAAAACGCTCAACATCCCGTCTCATCTTTGGCCAAAAGAAATGTGTAGCAAGTACGTCCTCCGTCTTCTTCACGCCAAAGTGTCCCATTAATCCTCCTCCATGCGCCTCCTGCAACAACAAAAGACGAACGGAGCTAGCTGGAATGCATAGCTTGTTAGCACGAAACACAAATCCATCGTTAACGACGAACTTGTTCCACATTCTTCCTTCTTTACAATTCTGCATTACATCTTTAAAATCAGCATCATGCACATATTGATCTTTGATGGTCTCCAAACCAAATATTTTGAAGTCAAGTTGTGAAAGCATAGTATAGTGGCGAGACAATGCATCAGCACTAACATTTCTTTTCCCTTCTTGTGTTTAATGACATAAGGAAAAGTCTCAATGAATTCAACCCATTTAGCATGTCTATGATTCAATTTAGCTTGACTTTTAATATGTTTCAAAGATTCATGATCAGAATGTATAACAAATTCTTTGGGCCATAAATAATGTTGCCATGTTTCTAAAGTCCGAACAAGAGCATATAATTCTTTATCATAAGTAGAATAATTCAGACTAGGCCCACTCAATTTTTCAGAAAAGTATGCAACAGGTTTGCCATCTTGTAATAACACACCGTGATAGAGGCGAGGGTGTCCCGATCTTTTGATGAGATGATAACTATCGATTTGGTGGAGATGACTTTGACGATCCGACTACAAACGTGCACGACGTTGCGCCTTAGCAATCACTAAACCAACTCCGAGAGGTTACTGACGATGCTGGAAGCACGGTCAGCCTGACCACGAAGGTCTATTCCTGCAAGCAATCGAAGAACGAGCAAGAATATTATAAAGCAATCTGAATATTGCGAATATATATGAAGTATTGATAATGGTGGGGATCCGTAATGGTCTTGGTCTGGTCGTTGGACACAAACGAAGTACACGAAGTTGCAATGGCTAACTTTTAACTAAACAAATCCCAAGGAAAAGCTACTAGATGGATCTACTTATATAGGAGCAAGGGGTGGCGGCCAAGGAGGTGGGAGGACGTCCCAAGGCAGCCTAAAACTAAATCTAGGTCGTACAAGGCCAATGGGCCCAAGTGGAGGTGATGTAACACCTTTGGACTTGTAGTTTGACTCGGATTCTGCTGCAGCATCAGATTGTTTCGTCCACAACTCAACGCTCCGGACGAATTTGAAGGTGATTCCAATTGGGTTGGAAAGTGCACGAAATCTAGTTTCCAACAAAAAAAGAATCACCCAATTCGGAGTCCGTATGAAAAACTTGTGTGCGTTTTGAGTCAGGTGTGTCTGTGCAGTCCGAATCTGAATCCAGAACGTGAGAGACTTGGACTCTATCTTCTCTTGGGCCAAAAGTGACGTGAGAGAACTTTTCAAATAAACATCTCTTTCTTCCTTATCTTCATATGTGGATTGTACAAATGTCCCATACACCTGCAATTAGACAAAACACAAAAGTGTGTGAAGTATTTTTGTTCTGGATAACATAAATAGATTATTGAATAGTTTGCACTAGAAATCACCTGACAAATATGCATATATGCAATATTTTTGGTCATATCCAAGGTAGTCATGTCCTCATCATGCGCAAATCAGGAAATCTATCCTTACGCAAATGTAACCAAACAAGATCTCTAGGTGCAAACACAATATGTTTTCTACCCTTATCTCCAGCAAGTTTATATTTAGCATTCATACGCTCAATGTTTTCCTTAGTTAACTCATGCATTTTTAAAATCAATTCAGCACGTTGTTTAGCATCAAAATTAACCTTCTCCGAAGATGGAAGAGGCAACAAATCAATAGGTGCACGAGGTAGGAAACCATACACAACTTCAAAAGGGCACATCTTAGTAGTAGAATGCAATGAACGATTATAAGCAAATTCAATATGAGGCAAGCATTCCTCCCACATTTTCTTATTATTCTTCAAAACAGCCCTAAGCATAGTAGACAACGTTCTATTGACTACTTCAGTTTGTCCATCAGTTTGGGGGTGACAAGTAGTACTAAAAAGCAGTTTAGTCCCCAACTTAGCCCATAAACATCTCCAAAAATGGCTAAGAAATTTAGTATCACGATCTGAAACAATAGTATTTGGCACACCATGCAAGCGAATAATTTCACGAAAGAACAAATCAGCAACATTAACAACATCATCGCTTTTATGACATGGTATAAAGTGTGCCATTTTCGAGAATCTATCCACGACAACAAATATGCTATCCCTCCCCTTCTTTGTTCGAGGTAAACCTAAAACAAAGTCCATAGATATATCCTCCCAAGGAACACTAGGTATAGGCAAAGGCATATATAAACCATGAGGATTGAGTCGTGACTTAGCTTTTTGACATGTAGTGCATCGAGCAATAAAACGCTCAACATCCCGTCTCATCTTTGGCCAAAAGAAATGTGTAGCAAGTACGTCCTCCGTCTTCTTCACGCCAAAGTGTCCCATTAATCCTCCTCCATGCGCCTCCTGCAACAACAAAAGACGAACGGAGCTAGCTAGAATGCATAGCTTGTTAGCACGAAACACAAATCCATCGTTAACGACGAACTTGTTCCACATTCTTCCTTCTTTACAATTCTGCATTACATCTTTAAAATCAGCATCATGCACATATTGATCTTTGATGGTCTCCAAACCAAATATTTTGAAGTCAAGTTGTGAAAGCATAGTATAGCGGCGAGACAATGCATCAACAATAACATTTTCTTTTCCCTTCTTGTGTTTAATGACATAAGGAAAAGTCTCAATGAATTCAACCCATTTAGCATGTCTACGATTCAGTTTAGCTTGACTTTTAATATGTTTCAAAGATTCATGATCAGAATGTATAACAAATTCTTTGGGCCATAAATAATGTTGCCATGTTTCTAAAGTCCGAACAAGAGCATATAATTCTTTATCATAAGTAGAATAATTCAGACTAGGCCCACTCAATTTTTCAGAAAAGTATACAACAGGTTTGCCATCTTGTAATAACACACCGCCTAATCCAATTCCACTAGCATCACATTCAAGCTCAAAAGTCTTATTAAAATCAGGAAGTTGGAGTAAAGGAGCATGTGTCAACTTATCTTTCAATACCGAGAAGGCTTCTTCCTGTGCGGTACCCCAAAGAAAAGGCACATCTTTCTTTGTAAGCTCATTGAGAGGTGCAGCAATGGTGCTGAAATCTCTCACAAAACGCCTATAGATTCCAGCGAGGCCAAGAAATCTCCTCACTTGTGTGACCGTTTTGGGTTGCGGCCAACTCTCAATAGCTTCAATCTTGGCTTTATCAACTTCAATTCCCTGTGGAGTAACAACATAGCCAAGAAAAGATACTCGTCGGTGCAAAAGGTGCACTTCCCAAGGTTACCAAACAAACGTGCATCACGTAGAGCAATAAAAACATCACGTAAATGTTCCAAATGTTCTTCCAAAGATCTGCTATAAATCAATATGTCATCAAAGTAAACTACCACAAATCGTCCAATGAAAACACGTAAAACTTCGTTTATTAATCTCATGAAAGTACTAGGTGCATTAGTTAACCCAAAAGGCATGATTAACCACTCATATAATCCAAACTTAGTTTTGAATGCTGTTTTCCATTCATCTCCCAATTTCATACGAATTTGATGGTATCCACTACGCAAATCAACTTTGGAGAATATTGTAGAGCCACTCAATTCATCAAGCATATCATATAGCCTAGGAATAGGATGACGATAACGAATAGTAATATTATTAATGCCTCTACAATCAACACACATACGTGATGTACCATCCTTTTTGGGCACTAGAATAATAGGAACAACACAAGGACTAAGGGATTCGCGTATATAACCTTTGTCGAGAAGCTCTTGTACTTGACGCATAATCTCCTTCGTCTCCTCTGGATTGGTAAGGTATGGTGCACGGTTTGGCAGTGAAGCACCGGGAATTAAGTCAATCTGATGCTCAATCCCTCGAATAGGCGGTAATCCCGGTGGCACGTCTTGTGGAAAGACATCAGCGAACTCCTGCAAAATGTTAGTGACAGCAGGAGGCAAAGAGGAAGGCACGTCCTCGAATGAAAATAATGCCTCTTTGCACACAAAAGCATAGCAAACAGATTTGCTGAAATCTAGCTCATCAATATCAGATTTGGTGGCAAATAAACATGCACTTTTCAATTTAATTTCAGAAGCAACACTAGATGGTTTATTATTAGGCTTCATTTGTTGCTCAAATTCTTTTGCCACAATCTGATTTTCACTCATATTCTTCTCCTGTTTTGCTTTATTAGCTCTATTAATATCATCTCTCAAAATGGAATCAGGAGTCACAGGAAGCAAAGTAATATTTTTATCCTTATGAACAAGAGTATAGTGATTGTTTCTACCATGGTGTACAGAGTTTTTATCAAATTGCCATGGTCTACCAAGTAATAAGGAACATGCTTGCATAGGTACCACATCACAATCAACATAATCAGCATATGTAGAGATACTAAAATGCACACGAACAGTACGTGTTACCTTAACCTTGCCGCTGTTGTTGAACCATTGGATGTAGTAAGGATGTGGATATGGTCTTGTGGTGAGAGAAAGCTTCTCCACCATCTCCATGCTAGCCAAGTTGTTGCAGCTCCCTCCGTCTATTATGACGTGCACAGAACGTTCCTTCACAACTCCCTTGGTATGGAACAAATTGTGCCTCTAATTTTGCTCAGCTTGTGTGACCTGCACACTCAAAACACGTTGAGCAACTAAACATTCATACCTGTCAGCGTCTTCAGGAGCCATGTATTGCGTCTCATGATCAGAATCATCTCCACCATGTTCTTCACGTGTAATAAGAGCCAATGTCTCCTCATCATAGTCACTAGTGGACTCATATCCACCATCCGCGGTAGCAATCATCACACGCGGAGATTTGCATTCTCTCGCATAATGACCTCCTCCCTTACAACGACGACAAATAATATCACTTGTGTGCCCTGTTGATGCCCTGGAAGAAGAAGAACTCTATGCAGGCCCGGCAGGTGCGCTCTTGGCAGATAATGGTGGTTGTTCCTGTTTTCTTGTATCACGGCTGTAGGAAGCACCTGATTGAGGTGCTGGTGCAGTTGAAGTAGAAGATGCACGCGACGTCCATGAGGAAGGTCGGCCTGCAGAAAAGTTAGTTCGCGCCAATGCTTGTCGATCCTGCACTTCACGTTCAGCTTTACAAGCAAGATGGAATAAACGAGTGACATTAGTATAATCCTTATAGTCTAGAATGGTCTAAATCTCTCTATTTAATCCACCCAGAAAACGTGCAAGCATAGCTTCATTCTCCTCAACAATACCACATCGAATCATGCCAATTTGTAATTCCTGATAATATTCTTCTACAAAAAATTTTCCTTGTCTTAAACGCTGCAATTTTTGAAGTAATTCACGTTGATAATATGGTGGAACCCAACGCGTACACATAGTAGTTTTCAAAGCAGCCCAAGTAGTTGGAATAGGATATAATCTACAATGTTCAGACCACCAGACACATGCAAAACTAGTGAAAGCACAAACAGCAGCAGCAACCCGTCTCTCCTCGGGATATTGTAAACATGTAAAACGTTGTTCAGTTTCTAACTCCCAAGTAAGATATATATCAGGAACATATCTACCCTCAAATGGTGGAATATTCAATTTCAGTTTAGGAATATGGACATCATCTCGTACCTGAGGTGGTGGTGCAGGCCTACCATTACGAATATATACCTGAGGTCGACCTGGTGGTGGTGGTGCTGGTGGCTGCATGTAGTTCGGATTTTGATCAACCTCATCCTCATAATCTCCCACATAATCATCATCCTCCTGGGTACCAGCAGCAGCAGTAGCAGGAGCCAAAGAAGCACCAACAGTAGTAGCAGCGGCACCAGAATTTTGTCCTGGCTCAATAGGAACACGCTGTGCTCGTCCATACTGATTCGGAAGGGGGCGTAGTTGTTGTTGTTGCAGAGGTGCGACAGGTGCAGTCGGTGGTGGAAGACGCGCAAGCAGTTCATTAAATCTGTTATCGAGCTTTGTTTCGAACGTCTTCTCAAGGCCAGTAATCTTCTCCATGGCCTCTTCAAAATTGTTCAGCACATCTTGCACATGTTCAGTCATCATTTGCTGAAACTTATCATGAAGCTCCTTGTTCGATAAGTTCTCCCAGTCAATCTCGTCGGCTTGTGATCCTGGCATGGTTAGCAGCAATAGAAACACACAAGAATATGATCCTACAGACTACTAAGAAGTGGTGGTGGTGTATCACAAACCCGTCAAGCAAACCTCAAATTCTTACCAGTTCTTTCCCAGCAGCAGGTGGTGATCGGCAACCGTTGTAGTCAAAACTTCTCAAAGCTTGGATAGAGCGATTACCAGGGAGAGTCAAACACACGACGTAGATGTATGTGGAGCTGGGAAGGCTTATAATATGGTAGCAAAAAGGGTCAGCACTAATCAATTCAGAGATGCAAAATTGAATAAATGCTCAACGACGGTACTGTGCTGGTCCTAGGCTAGACCGTGCTAGAGACGCGAGCCTAGAACACTAACAAAATCACGGCGCTGCACGTAAACAAGGGAAAAGCACACTCTCGAATTTTTTTTCGCTTTTTTTTTGCGCTGCTCTTTTTTTTGCGAAAAATCACTATAATGGCGAGTGTCTCAAAACTCTTCCCAGGTCAAACTGACAAGATGGGCACGAAATTTTTGTGACCAAATTTTTTTTTGACTGCCCGGACCCAAAAACTGGAAACGGGTCAAAAAAACTTTCTATAACGGCGACTGTCTCAATACGCTTAGAAACACCTAAAAATAGGATAGCCAGAAATTTTTTTGTCAAGTGCGTTTTCCGAAAATTTTGGGCCTAAACGGTGGGTGGTTTCCGGACTCTTTTTTTTGGAAACCAACCTCTTCTACGGACGGCAAAAGATTGCTGGAATCCGAAACCTACTCAGACAAGGAAACACGAATCGGAAATTAGATGGATCCCGAAAACAAACCTAATATGCAAGGAACTCGGATTGGTGGTGGATATATGGTGGTGGTATATTGCAGCGGTGGTGGTAGCGGTGGTAGTATATGGCTATGGATCGGTGGTGGTATATGGACACGGATTGGTGGTGGTATATGGATACGGATTCGGAGCGGTGGCGGATAAGCGGTGGTGGTAGATGGCAGGGGCGATGATGATGGTGCGGCGGCGGCGTGACAACTTATGACCAGAACTCGAAACTCTAAAAGACTAGACTCTAAGACCAGCAACTAGACACGACGATGCAACCGCAAATTCAACAAAGCAAAACCCTAAAAAGATTATGCAAAGGCTCATATTGGTTCGGATATGATGAACTAACCCTAATTTTTTTTGTGGCTTTTTCGTGGACTGTAGGTATGAAGAACAGACTCGATCTAAACTACGAAAAACTGTAAAATCTCACCGAGCAACCTGGAAATCTGATACCACTTGATAGAGGCGAGGGTCCCGATCTTTCGATGAGATGGTGGATTTCGCTTTGGTGGAAGTCGACTTTGACGATCCGACTACGAACGTGCGAGGACGTCGCGCCTTAGCAATCGCTAAACCAACTCCGAGAGGTTATTGACGACGCCGGAGCACGATCAACCTGACCACGAGGGTCTGTTTCCTGCGAGCAAACGAAGAACAAGCAAGAAACTGAGATTGCAATCTGGATATTTGCGAATATAAGATGAAAGCTTTATGGATCAAGGTGGGGTTCTGTGACGCCTTTGTCTGGTCGTTGAACACAAACGAAGTACGCGAAGTTGCAGCTATGGCGAACTTTTAATCTAAACAAAACCCAAAGTCTAAACGGTGCCCTAAGGGCTGTATATATGGAGGAAGAGAGGGGGAATTTCGTGGCCCTTGGTGGAGGGGTCCGAAATCAACCCTATCTCTTGTTTCCCCACACATACGGACTCCAAAAAATAGCCTATACTTATGTATTTCGAAATTACATGGGCCTGGCCCAATAAAAAGGTGACGCAGCACCTATAATAGCCTCGGGACGAAATTTATGAAGTGGCATCTTGTATATTTCGTCCAAGGCTTCATGCACCCATTATGGTGGCTTCAAAGTCCTGAAATCATCACTTGTAACTCCGTTCTTGTTCCCCTTGCGCATGGCATCATCTCCATGCTTGTTCTTGCTCCAATGTTCATCCTTCTCCAAGCTAGGCCCTTCATTTGTAAGCAAAACAAATGTATCCAATTTAGGCAGCATCATATTCTCATGAACATTAGAATCATTACCAAGAAACGAAAGTACCTGATAATTTAATTAGCGTGCGTGAGCTCTAGTAATTGGTCCCGTATATGTAGCAGTAGGGGCTGTGGGTGTAACAATGGTATTGATGTCCTCATCACCTTTGTCCGGAGATGATGGAGAGCGAGACGCCTCCGTCCGGGGCGCCGTCGGATAGGGCAGACGAGCCTATAGTGTCGTCACGGAGGGAGCCCCCTGGTTTGGCAAAGCTGGATAGTTCGGCGCCAACTAGTGTACGGCTGAAGGATCTGCTTGAGAAGGCGTCTATCTCAGAAGATCACCACGCATTGATGAGCATGGTGATTGAAAGGATTTCGTCCGCCGAAGGCGGGTTGCGTAATGCCGTCAGGAGTTTGCTGGCGGGGTTTGAGGTATGTAAAAATGACACACCTTTTAACAGTTTTGCATATAGAATGCGCCTGTATAGATAGTAGCCCCTGAGACTCGGTAGGTTGTCGAAATCGACAGCGTGCCGAGGATCAAAATCGCAGGTTTAAATTTCCGCCGTGCCGATGCAGGTGGCGGGTCGTCCAGGGGCCAGCCAGACTGATGGAGTTGCTGAACTAAAGCGGCAACTCGCTGTTGCGGATGCGGACATCACGCTGGTCAACAGGCGACTTGATGAGTCGCAAGGTAAGTGTTTCTGTGCGGTCACTTGGTAAGGGAGCCGAAGCCAGCTCCTTACAACGCGTGTGTGAAATGCAGATAGTGCCGCTGCTGTGGAGAGCCTTCGGACCGAACTTGCTCAAGCCAAGGAGCAGGCCAGAAGGAGTAATGCGGCGGCCTCGAGGGCGGCCGAGGAGTTAGCGGCCGAAAGGGTCGCACACTGCCGAAGCAGGGAAGAGATGACCGAAATGGCCGTGAAGTTAAAAGATGCTACCGACCGCAATGAGGCTCTTGGGAAGGAGCGCCTAGCGGGGCAAGAAGACCTGGAGAAGGCCACCGCCGAAGCCAAGGATGCCCGCTCTGCAATGCGGGCAATAAAGGAAGAGCTGTGCCAGGCCGGAGAAATTGTAGCTGGCAAGCCTTTTCTGCTGCGCCAAAGGTTTACGGATCCAAAGTATGCTCAGCTGGGCCAACTGTGGGGTCCAGAGGACCCTTACATGGACTTAGCAGCGAGTGCGGCGGATGCTGTTGTGCATTTTCGAAGCCAGAAGGATCACAAGACGGAAGAGCTGTTTTGGTCTCAATTCCATAGTTCGGAGTGTTCACTTCCGCTGACCGACCGTTTGGCCGAGTGGGGTGAGCTAAATAGGTTATCCGGGCTTGCTATGACGGATATAGTGACCCATGTCTGGCCGGATAGGCCCGAGTCGAAGAGTTACTTTGGCTTATTGCAGCAATTTCTTGGGGCGGTGCCGCATATCAAGGCGATGAAGCGGTCGGCCTGTATAGAGCGTGCGCGGATGGCGCTCGCCCGTGTGAAGACACATTGGACAGAGATGGATGCCACCGCTGTTGCGACCCCGGGTTCGGACGATAACCGGTTACCCGCCGAGCAGTATTTTGGCGAAGTGCTGCGTGGTGCTCGTGTAATAGAGTCGCAGTGCTCAAAAAATGTTACGTTCGAATGAACGTTTTTATGATGTAAAACAATATTTATGATGTAAGCGCCTTTTATACTTGTGCGTTCAAGTAATAGAATATCTCCTATGCGGTCGTTCATGTATACGTGTGTATAACCTGAAAAATGGCAGTCGTCGGCTTCAGCCCCCACGCACAAGGTGCGGGGGTGTTCGCAAAAAATAGCACGCTTTCACACTTAATCCGACGTCTCGGTCCTGTAAAGGAGGTGGTAGCGTAGCAAACGAGGCAACCGGACTATAATGCTTTATCACTTTCACTTAGCCATGGAGTTCGAGGGTGGGGCTACGACATAGCCCCTGGGGGCACCGCGCTCTCCGAATTTGGGGCGCGTATGTGCCTGACCGGGAAACGGCCCTTCGTCAAAGCGGAGGAATTCTAAACATTCCCATGGTCGATCGAGTGGTTGACCAGTCTCTCGCTGTATCATGGCAGTCAGTTTTTGGCTTTCTCTACTGAGGTGCTCGCCCAGCCAAACTGGGGCACAATCGCAGTAGTTCTCCTGGTGCCGCATTAGCCGGTGATACGGAACGTAAGGCAGCAAAACACAGGAGCCGGGCAAACCCAACATTTGACCAAAGACATGATTCGAAGCTGATGCATATAAGGCCTAACTCGAGAGCCGAACACTCCTGAAGGTGTTCGGTCTTTACAATAGCGGGAAAAATAATGCCCTAAGCCCCTTGTGTCTAGGTATGGGCAAGTTCTTCTGGCGCGGCCGATGGCAAAACGCCAGTCTCCACTCTGGTTATAATGAGAAAACAGGGGATTATAGCAACAAGAGACAATAAGAAAGGTTTACGTAGGGTCTTAGTCTGAAAAGAGTCCTTGCAACGGGTCCCTACTACACGTCTGCGCCTATGTCTCCGTTGTGCCGTATTCTGGACGGGTGTGCATGCTGTTCATCTGTAAAAAGAGAGGAACTTAGTTGGAAAAGAAATCATGCGAGAAAGTGCATAAAAAATTGAAATATAGATTAATAAAGCTGAGCCTATGCTAGCTCATCATGGCTTATATGTACAAACCCTTGTGAAGGGGTGTGTGGCTAGGTAGCCCCTAGCTTATTTATTCCGGACTCGTCCAGCCGTGTCCGGGGTCTCAGGCGACCTTTTAATGAAATGATGCCACGTGGACCGGGCATTTTAAGCGTAAGAGACGCGTAATGTGGTATTGCATTGAAGCGAACGAAAGCTTCCCGTCCCAGTGATGCTTGATAGCTACTTTTAAATGGGGCGACATGAAAGGTTAGCTTTTCTCGTCGGAAGTTGTCAGGTGACCCGAACACAACTTCTAGTAATAATGAAATTGTGCACCTGGCGTAAGGGCCTGGCGCCACTCCTTTTAAGGAAGTGCGGCTATGCCGAATTGTAGTAGGGTCTATCCCAACTTGCGGATTGTGTCCGGATATAGCAGGTTTAAGTCACTACCGCCGTCCATCAGAACCTGCGTGAATTGCAGTCCGTCTATTATGGGATCCAGTATCAGGGCAGTCTATCCTGCGTTCCGGATACTTCTGGACTAATCCAGGTGGTCGAAAGTGATTGGTTTTGACATCCAATCTCGGTGTTCCGCGGGGTGGACCGTGCGACACTTGTCTTAGCGAGTGCCGTGTTGGTTTTCCGTACTATCACATGAAGTGAGTTTACTGTTTTGACTTCTTGTGGGAAAGTCTTTTGACTTCCGGTGCTCTGCTGGTGGGGGTCGTCATCGTCCTCGCTTGGCGCATCGAGCCCCTTGTGTCCGGCGTTGAGTCTGTCGGACTGTTTAAAAACCCAACAATTTCGGTTGGTATGGTTTGCAGGCCTTCCGGAGGTACTGTGGATTTGACATATCCGATCTAAAATTTTGTTTAAATTTGATAGCTCGTCGCTGTTGTCCTTAAGAGGCAGTGTTTTATTGTTTGGCCGCGAGCTTTTGAATCAGGTGTTGACCGCCGTGCCCTTTGGGCTTTTTTCTTTATTCCGGCGCTGATCTTTCCTGCGCCGTGATTTTCCGTTTCCATCTCTGATCTCGGATGTACTCGGGTCGCTGGTGCTGCATCTTGCTAGCCAGCTGTCTTCTCCTGCGCAAAAGCGCGTCATGAGGCTTGTTAGCGCGGCCATTGTTCTTGGCTTCTCTTGGCCGAGGTGTCTGGCGAGCCATTCATCTCGGACATTGTGTTTAAAAGCTGCTAAGGCTTCCGCGTCCGGACAGTCGACTGTTTGGTTCTTTTTGGTAAGGAACCTATTCCAGAATTTGCGCGCTGACTCTCCGGGCTATTGGGTTATATGACTCAGATCGTCTGCATCCGGAGGGCGGACATAAGTCCCTTGAAAATTTGCTCTAAACGCGTCTTCAAGCTCTTCCCAACTTCCAACGGTGTTTTCTGGGAGGCTTTTGAGCCAATGCCAAGCTGGCCCTTTGAGCTTGAGGGGTAGGTATTTTATGGCGCGGAGATCATCTCTTCTAGCCATGTGTATGTGTAGTATGTAATCTTCTATCCAGACTCCTGGGTCTGTTGTGCTGTCGTATGCCTCTATGTTTATGGGTTTGAACCCTGCTGGAAATTCATGATCCAGCACCTCATCGGTAAAACATAGCAGGTGTGCGGCGCCCCTGTATTTGGGTGTGCCGCTATCTTTGAACACTCGTCGTGTTGTGTTACTTCCTGGGGCCCTCTTTTTTGGCCCGTAGATGGACCTAGTTGGTCCGTCCGTTTTCCCAGGATCATAAGTCGGCTTGTGTGCGGCGCCGCTTGTCGCTTTTGGCCTATCATCTGGCCGTCTATCCGGCCAGGCGGCCTCTTTATTTTTTGACTGTGAGGGCTCTATGGCTTCCTCGTCGAATTCTGGCAGCAGCTTGCGCTTCGGGTAGCTCTTTGTTTGATGGCCATTGCCATATTTGTCTGCGGTCTTTAGTATTTTGCTCCACTTCATTCTGAGTATGTCTTCCGCTATTTTGAGCTTCCGTTTTTCCTTCTTCAAACTTCTTGCAGTGGCGACGAGTCTTTTGTGAAGGTTCTTATGCTCCGGTGGTGTGTCCGGACTATTGATTGCTCCGTGAAGGGGTTGATTATCCGGTTCGTCCTGTTCGGATGGTTGCTTGGTTGTTTCTTCGTCGTCCGCTGGTTTTCCCTGCTCTATCGCTGGGTCGTTAGGAATGCTGCTTTGATTGAGGCGGGACTTAGGGCGGCGTCTACGTTGCCGTTTTGGTTGTTTATCAATGGGATTATCCTCTGCCGCGTCCTGCTGTTCCTCGATATCGCTTCCCTTTGGGGTGTCCACCATATATATGTCATATGACGAGGTGGCCTTCCAGTGCCGTGTAAGCTGGTTCTTGATCGTCTCCGGCATCTTCGTCCATACCGTTGATGTCTTCGGAGTCGTAGTTTAGCACGTCGGTTAGATCGTCGACGGTGGCTACGAAGTGGGTGGTGGGTGGGCTTTGAATTTCTTCATTGTCCGCGTCCCGACCATCCTGGCCGTAGTTCGGCCAGGGATCTCCGGATAGCGAGAGACGCTTCAGCGAATTTAAGATATTGCCGAAGGGTGAGTGCTGAAAGATGTCCGCAGCGATGAATTCCATGATCGGTGCCCAATCGGATTTGACTGGCAGGGGCGCAGGAGGTTCGGAGTCCGGCAGAGAGTCCGGCACCTCAGAGTCACGGGCTTTATGCGGGACAAGGTAAGTGTTCGGCTCCATCGCCGCAGAAGTTGCAGCTCCAGAGGCGGTGTCCAGCCATCTGTCCTCGATCTGAGCGATCGGCTCCGGACTATGGGTCGGAGCGGATTCGTGTGCGGCCTCCCAGGTGCTGTCCGGCGGCAGAGTTAGGTCGTGCCCATCGTGACAGCGCGGCACGCTCGGCTGTGTCTCAAATCCATCGAAGATCAAGTCCCAGTGGATATCGGCCATGAAGTTTTAGGCTTCCAAACTTGACCTGACGGCCAGGGGCGTAGCTTTCGATCTGCTCCAGATGGCCAAGTGAGTTGGCCCGCAGTGCGAAGCCGCCGAATACGAAGATCTGTCCGGGGAGAAAAGTCTCACCCAGGACTGCGTCGTTGTCGATTGAAGAGGCCATCAAGCCTATCGGTGACGACACACATGAACTCTCAATGAAAGCACCAATGTCGGTGTCAAAACCGGCGGATCTCGGGTAGGGGGTCCCAAACTGTGCGTCTAGGCGGATGGTAACAGGACACAAGGGACACGATGTTTTACCCAGGTTCGGGCCCTCTTGATGGAGGTAAAACCCTACGTCCTGCTTGATTGATATTGATATTGTGGATGTTTACAAGAGTGGATCTACCATGAGATCAAGGAGGCTAAACCCTAGAATCTAGCCTATGGTATGCTTGTAATGGTTGTTGTTGTGTCCTACGGACTAGAGCCATCCGGTTTATATAGACACCAGAGAGGGCTAGGGTTACATAGAGTCGGTTACAATGGCAGGAGATCTACGTATCCGTATCGCCAAGCTTGCCTTCCACGCCAAGGAAAGTCCCATCCGGACATGGGAATAAGTCTTCAATCTTGTATCTTCATAGTCTTGGAGTCCGGTCGATGATGATAGTCCGGTCGATGATGATAGTCCGGCCGATGATAGTTTGGCTGATGATGGTAGTCCGGCTATCTGGACACCCCCTAATCCAGGACTCCCTCAGCGAGCACAGTGTGTTCCTATTGAGCCAGGACAAAATTCTGGTGCCGCTGCTACTACTGTTGGTGCTTCTGTAGCTCCTGCTGTTACTACAGAGGTGGAGGACTATTACGAGGATGAGGTTGATCAAAATCAGAACTACGTGCAGCCACCAGCACCACCCCCAGCAGGTCGACCTCAGGTATACATTCGCAATGGTAGGCCTGCACCACCACCTCAGGTACGAGATAATGACCATATTCCTAAACTGAAATTGAATATTCCACCATATGAGGGTAGATATGTTCCTGATATATATCTTACTTGGGAGTTAGAAACTGAACAACATTTTACATGTTTACAATATCCCGAGGAGAGACGGGTTGCTGCTGCTGTTTGTGCTTTTACTAGTTTTGCATGTGTATGGTGGTCTGAACATTGTAGATTATATCCTATTCCAACTACTTGGGCTGCTTTGAAAACTGCTATGCATACTCGTTGGGTTCCACCATATTATCAACGTGAATTGCTTCAAAAATTGCAGCGTTTAAGACAAGGGAAAAATTCAGTAGAAGAATATTATAAGAAATTACAAACTGGCATGATTAGATGTGGTATTGTTGAGGAGAATGAAGCTATGCTTGCACGTCTTATGGGTGGATTAAATAGAGAGATTCAGACCATTCTAGAGTATAAGGAGTATACTAATATCACTCGTTTATTCCATCTTGCTTGTAAAGCTGAATGTGAAGTGCAGGATCGACATGCATTGGCGCGAACTAACTTTTCTGCAGGTCAACCTTCATCATGGACACCGCATGCATCTTCTACATCCACTGCACCAGCACCTCCATCAGGTGCCACCTACAGCCGTGATAAAAGAAAGCAGGCACAACCACCACTATCTGCCAAGAGCGCACCGGCCGGGCCTGCACAGAGCTCTTCTTCTTCCATGGCATCAATAGGGCACACAAGTGATATTATTTGTCGTTGTTGTAGGGGAAGAGGTCATTATGCGAGAGAATGCAAATCTCAGCGTGTGATGATTGCTACTAAGGATGGTGGGTATGAGTCCGCTAGTGACTATGATGAGGAGACTTTGGCGCTTATTACAAGTGAAGAACACGGCGGAGCTGATTCTGATCAAGAGACGCAATACATGGGTCCTGAAGACGCTGACAGGTATGAATGCTTAGTTGCTCAACGTGTTTTGAGTGTGCATGTCACACAAGCTGAGCAAAATCATAGGCACAATTTGTTCCATACAAAGAGAGTTGTGAAGGAACGTTCTGTGCGCGTTATCATAGATGGAGGGAGCTGCAACAACTTGGCTAGCATGGAGATGGTGGAGAAGCTATCTCTCACCACAAGACCACATCCACATCCTTACTACATCCAATGGTTCAACAACAGCGGCAAGATTAAGGTAACACGTACTGTTCATGTGCATTTTAGTATCTCTACATATGCTGATTATGTTGATTGTGATGTGGTACCTATGCAAGCATGTTCCTTATTACTTGGTCGACCATGGCAATTTGATAAAAAATTCTGTACACCATGGTAGAAACAATCATTATACTCTGGTTCATAAGGATAAAAATATTACTTTGCTTCCTATGACTCCTGATTCCATTTTGAAAGATGATATTAATAGAGCTAATAAAGCAAAACATGAGACAAATAAGAGTGAAAATCAGATTGTGGCAAAAGAATTTGAGCAACAAATGAAGCCTAATAGTAAACCATCTAGTGTTGTTTCTGAAATTAAATAGAGAAGTGCATGTTTACTTGCCACTAAATCTGATATTGATGAGCTAGATTTCAGCAAATCTGTTTGCTATGCTTTTTTGTGCAAAGAGGCATTATTTTCATTTGAGGACGTGCCTTCCTCTTTGCTTCCTGCTGTCACTAACATTTTGCAGGAGTTCGCTGACGTCTTTCCACAAGACATGCCACCGGGATTACCTCCCATTAGAGGGATTGAGCATCAGATTGACTTAATTCCTGGTGCATCATTACCCAACCGTGCACCATACCGTACCAATCCAGAGGAGACGAAGGGGATTATGCGTCAAGTATAGGAGCTGCTCGACAAAGGTTATATATGCGAATCCCTTAGTCCTTGTGCTATTCCTATTATTCTAGTGCCGAAAAAGGATGGTACATCACGTATGTGTGTTGATTGTAGAGGTATTAATAATATTACTATTCGTTATCATCATCCTATTCCTAGGCTAGATGATATGCTTGATGAATTGAGTGGCTCTACAATATTCTCTAAAATTGATTTGCGTAGTGGATACCATCAAATTTGTATGCAATTGGGAGATGAATGGAAAACGACATTTAAAACTAAGTTTTTATTATATGAGTGGTTAGTCATGCCTTTTGGGTTAACTAATGCACCTAGTACTTTCATGAGATTAGTGAACGAAGTTTTACATGCTTTTATTGGACGATTTGTGGTAGTCTATTTTGATGATATACTGATTTATAGCAGATCTTTGGAGGAACATTTGGAACATTTACGTGATGTTTTTATTGCTTTACGTGATGCACGTTTGTTTGGTAACCTTGGGAAGTGCACCTTTTGCACCGACCGAGTATCTTTTCTTGGCTATGTTGTTACTCCACAGGAATTGAAGTTGATAAAGCCAAGATTGAAGCTATTGAGACTTGGCCGCAGCCCAAAACGGTCACACAAGTGAGGAGTTTTCTTGGCCTCGCTGGATTCTATAGGCGTTTTGTGAGAGATTTCAACACCATTGCTGCACCTCTCAATGAGCTTACAAAGAAAGATGTGCCTTTTCTTTGGGGTACCGCACAGGAAGAAGCCATCACGGTATTGAAAGATAAGTTGACACATGCTCCTTTACTCCAACTTCCTGATTTTAATAAGACTTTTGAGCTTGAATGTGATGCTAGTGGAATTGGATTAGGAGGTGTGTTATTACAAGATGGCAAACCTGTTGCATACTTTTCTGAAAAATTGAGTGGGCCTAGTCTGAATTATTCTACTTATGATAAAGAATTATATGCTCTTGTTCGGACTTTAGAAACATGGCAACATTATTTATGGCCCAAAGAATTTGTTATACACTCTGATCATGAATCTTTGAAACATATTAAAAGTCAAGCTAAACTGAATCATAGACATGCTAAATGGGTTGAATTCATTGAGACATTCCCTTATGTCATTAGACACAATAAGGGTAAAGAAAGTGTTATTGTTGATGCATTGTCTCGTCGCTATACTATGCTTTCACAACTTGACTTCAAAATATTTGGTTTGGAGACCATCAAAGATCAATATGTGCATGATGCTGATTTTAAAGATGTATTGCAGAATTGTAACGAAAGTAGAACATGGAACAAGTTTGTCGTTAATGATGGTTTTGTGTTCCGTGCTAACAAGCTATGCATTCCCGCTAGCTCCGTTCATCTTTTGTTGTTGCAGGAGGCGCATGGAGGAGGATTAATGGGACACTTTTGCGTGAAGAAGACAGAGGACGTACTTGCTACACATTTCTTTTGGCCAAAGATGAGACGGGATGTTGAGCGCTTTGTTGCTCGCTGCACTACATGTCAAAAAGCTAAGTCACGACTCAATCCTCATGGTTTATATATGCCTTTGCCTGTACCTAGTGTTCCTTGGGAGGATATATCTATGGAATTTGTTTTAGGTTTACCTCGAACAAAGAAGGGGAGGGATAGCATATTTATTGTCGTGGATAGATTCTTGAAAATGGCACACTTTATACCATGTCATAAAAGCGATGATGCTGTTAATGTTGCTGATTTGTTCTTTCGTGAAATTATTCGCTTGCATGGTGTGCCAAATACTATTGTTTCAGATCGTGATATTAAATTTCTTAGCCACTTTTGGCTAAGTTGGGGACTAAACTGTTTTTTAGTACTACTTGTCACCCCCAAACTGATGGACAAACTGAAGTACTCAATAGAACATTGTCTACTATGCTTAGGGCTGTTTTGAAGAATAATAAGAAAATGTGGGAAGAATGCTTGCCTCATATTGAATTTGCTTATAATCGTTCATTGCATTCTACTACTAAGATGTGCCCTTTTGAAATTGTGTATGGTTTCCTACCTCATGCACCTATTGATTTGTTGCCTCTTCCATCTTCGGAGAAGGATTATTTTGATGCTAAACAACATGCTGAATTGATTTTAAAAATGCATGAGTTAACTAAGGAAAACATTGAGCGTATGAATGCAAATATAAATTTGCTGGAGATAAGGGTAGAAAACATGTTGTGTTTGCACCTGGAGATCTTGTTTGGTTACATTTGCGTAAGGATAGATTTCCTGATTTGCGCAAATCAAAGCTAATGCCTCGTGCTGATGGTCCTTTTAAGGTGTTGGAGAAAATAAATGATAATGCATATAAACTTGAGCTGCCTGCAGATTTTGGGGTTAGTCCCACTTTTAACATTGCAGATTTGAAGCCTTATTTGGGTGAGGAAGATGAGCTTCCGTCGAGGACGACTTCATTTCAAGAAGGGGAGGATGATGAGGACATCAATACCATTGTTACACCCACAACCCTTACTGCTACATATACTGGACCAATTACTAGAGCTCGCGCACACCAATTAAATTATCAGGTACTTTCGTTTCTTGGTAATGATTCTAATGTTCGTGAGAATATGATGCTGCCTAAATTGGATACAATTGTTTTTCTTACAAATGAAGGGCCTAGGTTGGAGAAGGATGAACATTGGAGCACGAACAAGCATGGAGATGATGGCATGTGCAAGGGGAACAAGAACGGAGTTACAAGTGATGATTTCAGGACTTTGAAGCCACCATAATGGGTGCATGAAGCCTTGGACGAAATATAAAAGATGCCACTTCATAAATTTCGTCCCGAGGCTATTCTAGGTGCTGCGTCACCTTATTATTGGGCCAGGCCCATGTAATTTGGAAATACATAAGTATAGGCTATTTTTAGAGTCCGTATGTGTGGGGAAACAAGAGATAGGGTTGATTTCGGACCCCTCCACCAAGGGCCACGAAATTCCCCCCTCTTCCTCCATATATACAACCCTTAGGGCACCGTTTAGACTTTGGGTTTTGTTTAGATTAAAAGTTCGCCATAGCTACAACTTCACGTACTTCGTTTGTGTTCAACGACCAGACAAGGGCGTCAGAGAACCCCACCTTGATCTATAAAGCTTTCATATTATATTCGCAATATCTTGATTGCAATCTCAGTTCCTTGCTTGTTCTTCGTTTGCTCGCAGGAAACAGACCCTCGTGGTCAGGTTGATCGTGCTCCGGCGTGGTCAGTAACCTCTCGGAGTTGGTTTAGCGATTTCTAAGGTGCGATGTCCTTGCACGTTCGTAGTCGGATCATCAAAGTCGACTTCCACCATAGTGAAATCCATCATCTCATCGAAAGACGGGACACCTTTGCCTCTATCTGTCAAGTAGTCTAATCACCCTCTAGACATACTTTTGATCCTACAATTGGTATCAGAGCTTTGGTCTCCATTTGCCATGATTTCCATAGCTTTTGGTGATCATAGCCTTGGTTTCACAACCTAGGAGAGTATGGCGTCTAGCGAGGGAAATTACCACCGTAGAGGTCCTTACTTTGAGGGTACTAATTTTTCTAGTTGGAAGCATAAGATGAAAATGCATATTCTTGGACATAACCCCGACGTTTGGCCTATTGTGTGTATTGGCTTGCAAGGTGAATTCTTTGGTGGGAGAGAACCGAACAATGAAGCTACCGCGGAAGAGTTGAAGATGTTGCAATACATCTCACAAGCTTGTGATATCCTCTTCAACGGATTGTGCCCCGAAGAATTCAACAAAATCAGCCGCCTTGAGAATGCAAAGGAAATTTGGGATACTTCGATTGACATGCACGAAGGTACCGACTCCGTCAAGGAATCCAAATTGGATGTGCTTCAAAGTCAACTTGAGAAGTTCAAAATGAAGGATGGTGAAGGTGTCGCTGAAATGTACTCTAGGCTTGCTCTCATCACAAATGAGATTGTTGGCTTAGGAAGTGAAGAGATGACCGATAAATTCATCATCAAGAAGATCCTAAGAGCCTTGGATGGAAAATATGATACCATGTGCACATTGATCCAAATGATTCCCAATTACAAAGATCTCAATCCAACAGAAGTCATTGGAAGAATTGTTGCTCATGAGATGTCCTCAAGGATAAGGAAGAGCTTCACAACAAGTCAAGTGGTGCTTACAAAGCCTCATGTGATGCTCCTACATGATCAAGTGAGAAAGAAAACTTCAATGAGGAATTGAGCTTAATGGTGAAAAACTTCAACAAATTCTACAAGAGTAGAAGCAAGGAAAGAAGCTCCAAGTCAAGGTCCTACAATGACAAAAGATCTTCGAGTCGTGAACGTAATTGCTACAATTGTGGAAGACCAGGACACTACTCCAATGAGTGTACGTCTCCTTACAAAAAGGAGATAAGATTCACCCAAAAGGAGAAGTAGAAGAGAAGAATCACCACCAAGAGAGAGGAGGAGTAGAGATGATCGTTATGAACGAAGAACCTCCCAGAGAAGCAAGGATTCGAAAAGGAAGGACAAGTCATCAAAGAGCTACACAAAGCGAAGACATAAAGCTCATGTTGGTGAATGGGTATCCGGCCCCGACTCCGACCATCACTCTGAGAGAAGCTATCACTCCGACTCCGAATATATTCAAGATGAAGGTGTGGCCCGTCTAGCACTTGTGTCAACCAACTCCTACAACATATTTGACTCACCAAATTAAGGAATTGGAATATGCTTCATGGCTAAAGGCCCAAAGGTATCACACCCCGAGTATGTTGATTTCAATAGTGATGAAGATGACTTGTTAGGTGATGATGATTTACTTGTTGACAACTCTAGTGATGAATACTATGATGAAACGTCAATTAATCATGCTAATCAAGATAAAACGAATAACAATGATAAGGATAATATTGAGCGTCTAACTAAAGAACTAAACACTCTTAAGTTAGCTCATGAAACTACCTTGGAAGATCATCGAGAACTTTTGAAGACTCATGAGAAGTTACACTTTGAAAAGCTCAACCTTGAGCAAGAGCATGAGTTTTTAAAGGCAATCAATGATGATCTTCGCAAGAAAAGTTCTTCTTACATTGCCAAGTGTTTACTCTTATCTACTTACATGCCACAAGTCAACTCTAGTAACAAGAGTAAGAAAGATTCTTCTTCTAGTAGTAACAATAATCATGCTAAATCCAATGTTGTTGCTTCTAGTAGTTCTGTTGATTCCACTAATGATTCTCTTAGCCAAGTTACACTTGAGCAAGAAAATAGCTTATTGAAGGGTGGAGAAAGGTGTCTACAAGAGCCTTGTCGGAAGTAAGCAATTTGAGGAAATTGTACGCAAGCAAGGAAGGCACCGGAAGAATCAAGGTGTTGGTTTTGAACAAAAGTTCAATGCCAATGGAGTTGAGTGGGAAGAAGATCAATACCACAAGACGAAGTTTATTCCCCAACAAGAGAAGTATGATCCTACTTCTTTCCAAGGGACACAAGCTCAAGATGATCTTCCACCACAAGACCACAAGCAAAAAGGCATGGACAAGATTCACGAGGAGATTGATGCATTTGAAGAAGCTCCCAAGGCCTTGGTCAAGTGGGTTCCCAAGACTACATCAAGTTCTACTTCCTCAAGTTCCACTACAACCCCAAGGATTCCCATCAAGATGATGTGGATTCCAAAGAAGAAGGACTAGAGAGTTCTTGAGGGTGACTCCGCCAATATTATTCACTCACATCATTTTTGCAAGGACAAGTGCAATCAACTTCCACATCTTGCACCAGTTCAAGGAGTCACAAACCCTCATGTTGGTAAGACAAGGGACAAGGTAACCTAACGCTTTCATGGACATCATCTTGTGTGTGCATCACTCTATTCTATGGATATCCTTGTTTGTTCCTTGTGGGACTAATCCGTGTAGGTATTGAAAGTGCAACTCACTCCAATGGATTGCTCCAAATGATCTACAACAACATTGAGTATCCACATCTTCAACACCTACATGAAGTCATCATCGACAAAACCCAAGGTTAGTTCATCCCTCTTAGGGGGGATCTCACATCTAGGGGAGCTTTACTCTAAAGAATTGAGCTAAAGCAACCCTAATGGTGTGAACACAATAGTGCTTAATGTAAAAGTGGTAACCCCACTTGTGCTTAAACGATGAGTATGACCTATGATCAAATGTTCTCATTTGACTCAAAAGTCAATATACTCATATATAGATGACCTAGTCATCGCCAATTGTTTGATAGATGCTAGAATTGGTTCTGCATGCTTTGCCACATATTTCATTTGCCATTTTATTGTGTGAGCATGTCGTTTGCATATTTTACTCATTCGAGGACGGTTGTTTGGCATTTTTTCTCTTTTGCCAAGTGGATGGACAAGAATGCCTAAGAACCTTATCTAGCTATCTACGCTTTTCTCATCTCAAACTCTATTCATGCTACATCACAAAGTTTGATCAAGTCAGATTCGAACCACTCTGTGTGAGGAGCACTCAGAGTCCCTGATTTTTCATAGACTTAAACTTCCAAAACCTCTTTGTGCATTTCGGTCTGATCGAGACATCCATTCGGTCAAACCGAGTTCACTAAGTTGATCTAGGTTTTCATCTTGGTGCAACCTATTTGAACACTTCGGTCACACTGAGTTGCAGCAACCGCTTGTGATTCTGCAATCTCGGTGCCACCGAGTTGTTCCACTCAGTCACACCAACAGGGTCGGGATATAAATACCCACGGGTGAGTTTTTGGAAATTACTTCAAATCCTCTCAGCTCGTGTGTGTCCTGCTCTGCCCCCTCGGGTCTCTGGATCGTCTCCTCGCTACCAATGACCTCCCGCCATTGGATTCTGCCGCCGTCGATGGATTGTGCTCCGCCGTCGCCGCCGTAGTGAACACTCGCCGCTCTAGGGTACGTGTTCGACCCCTTGTGCTGTCATTTTCACTCCGGTCCCTAGCACAAGGACAATGCCATGTTTCTTGCCATGAATGAGATTAATCTATCCAGCTAAATCTTCCTTTGGTCTAGATTGATTCGAAAATTTTAGGGTTAGCTCTCCGCAGAACTCATCTCGGACCGACCGAAATGTAGAAATCGGTCTCACCGATTTGGCTTAGGCCATTGCACATGCGCTTTTCAGTCTGACCGAAACGTGCAAATCAGTGTGACCGAGTTCAGGATTCTGTGAAACCCTAGCAATCTTGGTGCCACCAAACAGTGACTTGGTCCAACCGAGTTCACTAGTTTATGTTCCAAGTGTTGCTTCGGTATCACAGAGTTTGTCAATTCGGTAGCTCTGAGATCACTTCTGTAGAGAACTAAAACTAAGTTTTTGACTCAATTTGTTTCACAAAACCTCTGTACTTTGTGATGCTCATCTACTCTACCTCATCTACAACCTATTCATAGGGTCTGCTGATAGTTTGCCTACAAGATGTCTGACCAGAGTGACAGCCAAAATAGGTCTGAACAACAAGAGCAGTTGAGTGAGGGCACTAGTCCCTCCAGCAGCTATGATGAGGGCAGCATGAGCGCACCTAGTAACTTGCCCAAGGCAGCTACTAGAACAAGGAAGAAGAGAACTTCAGATTCATAGGATGATGACTATGTTGCAGCTGAGGATGAGGCCACTTCCAAGAAGAAGGTGGTGAAGAAAGAGTTTGGCACAACTGCATCAACTAAGCCAGGCATGAACAAAAAGGCACCAGCTAGGAGAGTGCCTACATCCAAGCCAAGGAAACTTGCCACAGGTGAAACTATGGGGTTCACCATTGAATCTGAAGGAGAGGCAACTGGTGAGGACAAGAAGAAGAAGAGGGAAAGAACAACAACAACTAAAGTACTTGGAAAGTCTACAATGGTGAGATCTGATGATGAAGAGGAAGAGGATGCTGCTGCAGCTCCAAAGGCACAGAAGCTCATGGGAGATGCTATTAAGTCAGGGGCTGCTGCTAAGCCCAAATCTGCTCCCAAAGCTACTGCTCCAGCCACCAAGATAGCACCCAAGAGGAGTACAAGGAACATACCTTCTGAGGAGAAGAACAAGGCCCCAGTTCCTGAAGTTGAAGAAGAAGAAGCTAAAGCCCAAGTGCTAAGGAAGCTCAAGCCAAAGATCCCAGACCACAATGATGCACATCCAGTGGAAATGGACATGAGGATCAGGAAGGATGCAGGATTGAGATAGTGGATGAAGAATGACCATATGCTGTAAGGAGGAGAACTGATGTGGATTACAGGTTCCACACAAAGGAATAGCAAGATTTCTATGAGACTATTCTGCTTGACAAGAAGCCCATAGTGTGTGACATGAGATGGGTTGACTGGACCTACATTAGAGAAAATGAAGATCACTTCCCAGGTGTCTATGACAGCTTCAAGGCTTGTGAAGTGGACAAGTTGGTTGGCCAGAAGCTCACAAAGTGGAATGATGAGCTAATCATGCAATTTTACTCTACTGCTCATTTCTATCCAGATGGCAGAATTGTATGGATGTCAGAGGGTACAAGGTACCAGTCTACAGTTGATAAGTGGGCTAGGTTGATCAATGCCTCAGAAGCTCATGAAGATGACTTGGATATGTATGCCAAGAAGAAGAAAGATCATAACCCAATGGCAAGCATGTACAAGGAGATTCCTGATGCAGACCTGGAGACTCACAAGTTTGGCTCAGTAAAGCACTTGCTGTCAGGGCTGCCTACTATCAATACCATTATGAGGCACACTCTTTTGCCCAAATCTGGAGATCACAAAATGATAAGAGGACACTCCATCAATTTGCCGCACATATTTGATGTCCCTCAAAAGTTCAAAGTGATGAGTTTGATTGTGGAAACAATCAAGAGGACATCTGCAGATCAGAAGAGATCTTGTGGGTATGCTCCACAAATTCAGGTGCTCATCAACTCCAAGATGGGCACACGCACATATCTGTTGGACAAGGAGCACTTACCCCTCCGGCCAGATTTTGAGGATAACATTGTTGTCATGAATGAGGAAGATCCATCCTCAGTGCAAGCACATGAGAAGAGAGAGAAGACAAGGGTGGAGAAAGCTGCAAAGATGCCAAGTGCTAGAGAGGCATCTCAGGTGTTCTTGAAGAGCAAGCAAGATCAGCTTGGATATCTGATCCAATTCACCTTGAGGATTGAGAAGGGCTTGTCCACACTGACTCAAAACCAGGAGAGCTTGGAGAGGATCATTGAGCAGAAATTCTATGATCTTGATGTCAAAGTCACTGAGATTCAGTCAGTAGTTGAGCAACTTCAGGAGGAAGTGGAGGAAAAGAAAGGCAAGTCTACCACAAATGGTTTCACTAGAGTGCCGAGAAGTCAGAGGTCGGCTGCAATGCATGTTCCAGATACTAGAGCCACTACATCGGCACCAGCAACCACAACTTTAGTGCCACCAGCTCTAGCAGCCACTCCACCAGCTCCAACTACATCTACAGAAGCTTTCGTCCTTGGAGTCATCTCTACACTACCTCATGAATACCAAGCCTGAGAGACGCATAGCCCTATGCATATTTATAACTTTTTGGTAACTTGTTGCCCAAGGGGGGGGGATATGTATAGATCATAGTCTGAGAGAGAGAGAGAGTGTGTTGTTTTGTCTCTCTTTGCGCTTTATTTGCTTGAACTTTATTGTGTGTTTGCTTGATACACTATGCCTTTTGTGAGATACTTGGATGATCATGTGTTTGATCATATGCTACCTTTAATGTGTGGTTAAGTGACATTATCCTTCATATCCATTTATGATCATTCACTTTGCTTGGTGATAAGTGCATGTTTTAATTGTTATCATTTTGAGCACTCCACCAAGATGTATGTGACATGGAAGAGTGACCCATGATCCTAACACATTGTGCATTTGCAGTCCAAAGAAAATTTTAAATAATGCACAAATTTAGGGGGAGCTCTTGTTTGTCACATACTTCTCAAAGAGACGATGTATTTCAATCCTATTATCATTTGTCGAAGCTTTGAGCTATATGTTGTCATCAATTACCAAAAAGGGGGACATTGAAAGTGCAACTATCCCTTGGTGGTTTTGGTAATGATTAACAACATATAGCTCATTGAACTAATGCCACTTCAAGATAAATATTTCAGGAAAGTTGAATGATTGGCATGGCATGGATAAGGAATGTGGACCCCTAAAAATGCTAAGGACAAAAGATTGGCTCAAGCTTTAAAGTCCAAGACTCTAATTTTTCTATTTTAGTGATCCAAGATCACATTGAGTCTATAGGAAAGCCAATACTATTAAAAGGGGATGAGGTGTTGCTTAATGGCTTGCTTGCTCAAAATGCTTAGTGATATGCTCCAAAAGCCCTCAACCATTTTGTCATATCCACATATGTCCCAAACCAAAAGTCAAACTCGGCCCCACCGATTTGATCCATCCGGCGCCACCGAGTTCATTTGACATAGCCACTGCCAGAAACCCTAGTCACTTCGGTCTCACCGATAGGGATCTCGGTCTCACTGAGATGGGGCTGCAAACTCTCTGTTTCCTTCGTAACGTTTCGGTCTCACCGAGATGAGCGATCGGTCCCACCGAGTCTGCAAAGCAAACACTCTGTTTCCTTTTTGTAACACTTCGGTCTAACCGAGACGAGCGAATCGGTCCCACCGAGTTTTCCTGACCAACTCTCTGTTAGCTTGTTACCAAAGTCGGTCCAACCGAGATTATGTTATGCCCTAACCCTAATGATATCGGTCCCACCGAGTTGACATGTCGGTCCAACCGAAATTTCCTAACGGTCACATCTTGTACTAAATCGGTCCGACCAAGTTTTCTGATTCGGTCCCACCGAGTTTGGTATAATGTGTGTAACGGTTAGATTTTGTGTGGAGGCTATATATACCCCTCCACCCTCTCCTCATTCGGGAGGAAAGCAATCAGAACGTGCCTACACTTCCAGCATTCATTTTCTGAGAGAACACCACCTACTCATGTGTTGAGGCCAAGATATTCCAATCCAACCATATGAATCTTGATCTCTAGCCTGCCCCAAGTTGCTTTCCACTCAAATCATCTTTCCACCAAATCCAATCCTATGATAGTGAGTTGAGTGTTGGGGAGACTATCATTTGAAGCACAAGAGCAAGGAGTTCATCATCAACACACCATCGATTACCTTTTGGAGAGTGGCGTCTCCTACATTAGTTATGTGTCACTTGGGAGCCTCCGACAAGATTGTGGTGAACCAAGGAGTTTGTAAGGGCAAGGAGATCGCCTACTTCGTGAAGATCTACCCTTGTGAGGCAAGTCCTTCGTGGGCGATGGCCATGGTGGGATAGACAAGGTTGCTTCTTCGTGGACCCTTCGTGGGTGGAGCCCTCCGTGGACTCCCGTAGCCGTTACCCTTTGTGGGTTGAAGTCTCCATCATCGTGGATGTACGATAGCACCACCTATCGGAACCACGACAATAACATCCGTGTCTCCTATTGCGTTTGCACTCTCCAAACCCATCCCTTTACATTCTTGCAACTTGCATGCTTTACTTTCCGCTGCTTGTATATTCTTTGCATGCTTGCTTGAATTGTGTTAAGATTGGTTGACTTGTGCTAAGTTGTTAAAAGTTGCCCAGAACTAAAATTGGGAAAAGGTTAAGTTTCTATTTGGTCAAGTAGTCTAATCACACCCCCTCTAGACATACTTTCGATCCTACATAACTACACTAGGCAAGTAATAGTCAAGCAAGCAGTATAGTGAAAGCACGAAGACTAACATCAGCTAGGTAGACATGATCAGAATGGAACACAGTATGAAGCAAACATATATATATATATCTTCACACAGTGAAGTCAAATGGAATGGGTAGGCAAGAAATGACTTCACGAAGACAAACAGAAAAGTAAGGAGTGTAGGGGATAGAACTAGTTGCTTGGTGAAGACAAGGATTTGGTAGACCAGTTCTAGTTGATGTGACAACTGTACGTCTGGTTAGGGAGGCTGAGATTGAACTGGGAAGACTGTGTCTTCACCTCATTCGCCTAGAGCTAAGAACACTTAGTCCCCGCCCTATCACTTGGGTAAGTCTTCAAGGTAGACTTCCAAACCTTCACATACCTTGTTCACGGGCAATCCACAATGACTCTTGGATCCTCAAAATGTGACGCCTAACCGACTGGAGGATGCACAGTCCTCAAGTGTAACAAGTCTTCAGATCACGCTGACAGAAAGACTTCAGTGATGCCTAACACTCTTTGGCTCTGGGTGTTTTGGGCTTTGTCCTTGCAAGGATCTCTCTCTCAAAGGCTTCGGAGGTGGGTTGCTCTCAAACAACAAAAGTCGTGCACTAACTCTAAGCAGTCACCTGTTTATGGTGTAGGGGGTGGGCTATTTATAGCCAAGTGGCAACCCAACCTGATATGTCCAAAATGACCCTGGGTCACTAAGGAACTGACACGTGTCCAACGGTCGGATTTCAAACACACGCAACAGCTTGGCTTGGGCTACAAGCAACGCTGGCTCATCCAACTCTGGATAAGATTTGCTCTCATTGTCTTCGCTCGAAGACACATGATTTGGTTGAGCATCATATTAGTCACTCTGACTTTGTTCACTTGGACCCCACTTAACAGTATGGTGGTTCTTATTACTCAATAAAGAAGAAAAGGAAACTACGAAACAACTATGTCTTCGCACTCCATAGTCTTCAAGTGAATGTCTTCACATGTCATTATCTTGATCGTGAATGTCTTCATGAACTACCATTATCTTCAATGTCTTCACACATTTTTAGGGTTCATCTCTGGTAGGTAAACCGAATCAATGAGGGACTACTATGTGTGTTATCCTGCAATTTTCACAAACACATTAGTCCCTCAACCCACGTTTGTCGTCAATACTCCAAAACCAATTAGGGGCGGCACTAGATGCACTTACATTAACTAAGGGAAATACTTATCTCTACTTTTCTGCGTCACCCTTTCCTCTTCAAGGGAAAAACCAACACAATCTCAAGAAGTAGCAGGAAGAATTTCTGACGCCATTGTTGGGGAGGATCTACATTAATCCTAGCAAGTACCCATCATAAATTCTAATCTCTTGCATTTGCATTATTCGCCATTTGCCTCTCATTTCCCTCTCCCCCACTTCTAAAAAGTTTTCAGAAAAATACAAAAATATTTGCCTTCTTTTTGGTTTGCCCTTATGTCCTACTTGGTTTGTTTGCTTGGCATAATTGCATGTTTATTGGAAATCAAGAACAAAAAGCTTACGGATTCTCATCTACTTGCTAATATTTTTAAAAGATCCAATTATGATGAACCAATTGCTAGTGAGTTGAGTGCACTAGATTACCTTTATGAAGTTTTGCTTGAGATTCGTGAATCTAAAAATTGTGAAGAAGTGTTAAAAGAAGAAAAATATAAAGTGATTCACGATAGCTCCTTGAATGAAAAACATGATTGCAATGATGTTATTATAAATTCTATTAATGTCAATTGTGCTAATAATATGCAAAACCCCAAGCTTGGTGATGCTAATTTTGCTATGTCCACTACTTATTGCAATGAT
Organism: Triticum aestivum; assembly: GCF_018294505.1. NCBI lineage: Eukaryota > Viridiplantae > Streptophyta > Magnoliopsida > Poales > Poaceae > Triticum > Triticum aestivum. The sequence goes on along the minus strand of NC_057804.1, from coordinate 309,593,950 downwards.
CATGATTGGGGTGATAATGCTTCTTATGTTCTTCAAAATTTATTTAAGCCTCGTGATGAATATGTTTGGGATAATATTGAAAGTGGATTTGGAAGAGTGTCAACTTTAGCTAAAAATAAACCCACATACTTGGAGAGCGGTTAATCTTATGATTCTTTTGATAAAAGTGGGTTTGAAGAACTCATGACTTTAGTTGATGTTAATCCCACTATCTAGGAAGAATATAAAAATTTTATGCATGTGGATCATGAAGAGAAAATTTTATATGACCGCTACATTGTTGAATTTGATTGTGATCCTACATGTAATTATTATGAGAGAGGAAAATATGGTTGTAGAAATTTTATTGTTATTAAATTACCTCTCGTTATGTTGAGATTGCTATTGTTTCTTTCTTCTTCTTTGCATATGCTAGTTTTCGCTTGTCTTGATAAATCTTTTCCATATAAATGCCTATGCATAGGAAGTATGCCAGACTGAAACTTGTTTTTCACATGCTATATGATGCCCTCTTTGTGCTTCATTTTTTTCGTTCATGTGAGCATCATTAAAATTATCAACACCTAGCTAAAAGGATTTAAAGAAAAGCGCTTGTTGGGAGACGTCTTTATGAGTTTATGCAATTATACTTCTATTACGATTATGTTTTAGTGTTTTAATTAGTGTTTGTGCCAAGTAAGACCTTTGGGATGGTTTGGAAGATTGTTGATTTGATTCTGTGAAAAAACAGAAACTTTTACGTCCAGTAGTAGATATGTTAAAAATCACTGGAGTGACAAAAAATTCTGATTTTTTCCAATTTATTGATATACAAATTTCCCATTTTGTCCTAAAGTTTCAGAATTTTTGGAGTTACAGAAGTTTGGTTAAAGTCCATATTACTATAGACTGTTCTGTTTTGATATATTCTGTTTTCGTTGTGTTGTTTGCTTATTTTGATGAATCTATGGGTAGTATCGGGAGGTATGAACCATGGACAAGTTAGAATACAGTAGATATAACACCAATATAAAATTGAATGAGTTTACAATAGTACCTAAAAGTGGTTGCTTTGTTTCACTAACGGATCTCACGAGTTTTCTGTTGAGTTTTGTGCTGTGAACTTTTCAAGTTTTTGGTGAAGTTTCGATGGACTATGGAATAAGGAGTGGCAAGAGCCTAAGCATGGGGATGACCAAGGCACCCCAAGGTAATATTCAAGGATAACCAAGCATCTAAGCTTGGGGATGCCCCAGATGGCATCCCCTCTTTTGTCTACAATCTATCGGTAAATTACTTGAGGCTATATTTTTATTCACCACATGATATGTGTTTGGCTTGGAGCGTCTTGTATTATATGAGTCTTTTCTTTTTAGTTTACCACAATCATCCTTGTTGTACACACCTTTTGAGAGGGACACAAATTAATCGTGAATTTATTAGAATACTCTATGCGCTTCACTTATATCTTTTGAGCTAGGTAGTTGCTCTAGTGCTTCACTTATATCTTTTTAGAGCATGGCAGTGGTTTTATTTTGAAGAAATTGATAAACTCTCATGCTTCACTTATATTATTTTGGGAGTCTTGTAAATAGTATGAAAATTTGCTTGGGTTATGAATTTAGTCCTAATATGATAGGTATTCAAGATAGTTATAATAAAAACTCTCATGAAGATCATTGAATATATGAGAAGTTTGATTCCTTGCATTTGTTTTGAGATATAAATATGGTAATATTAGAGTCATTCTAGTGAGTAATTGTGGCTTAGTAAGAATATTTGTGTTAAGGTTTGTGATTCCCGAAGCATGCACGTATGGTCTCTCGTTATGCGATCAAATTGGAGCATGATTTATTTTTGATGTCTTCCTTATGAGTGGCGGTCAGGGACGAGCGATGGTATTTTCCTACCAAGCTATACCCCTAGGATCATGTGTAGTAGTACTTTGCTTTGAGGGCTAATAAATTTTTTCAATAAGTATGTGAGCTCTTTATGACTAATGTTGAGTCCATGGATTATACGCACTCTCACCCTTCCACCATTGCTAGCCTCTTCGGTACCATCCATTTCCCTTTATAACCTTGAGAGTTGGTGCAAACTTCACCGGTGCATCCAAATCCCGTGATATGATATGCTCTTTCACACATAATCCACCTTATATCTTCCTCAAAACAGCCACCATTACTAGCCTCTCTAGTACCACACAACTTTCATCGGTGCATTAAACCCACCATATACCTTCCTCAAAACAACCACCATACCTATCTATTATGGCATTTACATAGCCATTTCGAGATATATCGCCATGCAACTTCCACCATTCCCTTTTATTATGACACATACCATCATTGCCATATTGCTTTGCATGATCATATAGTTGGCATAGTATTTGTGGCTTGGCAACCGTTCCTATTTTTTATACATGTCACACTAGATCATTGCACATCCCGGTACACTGCCGGAGGCATTCATATAGAGTCATATCTTTGTTCTAGTATCGAGTTGTAATTCTTGAGTTGTAAGTGAATATAGGTATGATGATCATCATAATTAGAGCATTGTCCCATGTGAGGAAAGTATGATGGAGACTATGATTCCCCCACAAGTCGGGATGAGACTCCGGACTTAAATAAATAAAAAGAGGCCAAAGAGTCCAAAATAAAAAAAGAGGCCAAAGAGCCCAAAAATAAAAAAAAGAGAAAAAAGAGAAAAAGAAAGAAGGGACAATGTTACTATCCTTTTCCACACTTGTGCTTCAAAGTAGCACCATGTTCTTCATGATAGAGAGTCTCCTATTTTCTCATTTTCATATATTACTAGTAGGAATTTTCATTATAGGACTTGGCTTGTATATTCCAATGATGGGCTTCCTCAAGTGCCCTAGGTCTTCGTCAGAAAGCAAGTTGGATGCACACCTACTTAGTTTTCTTTTGAGCTTTCATACAGTGATAACTCTAGTGCATTCGTTGCATGGAAATCCCTACTCCTTGGATTGACATCAATTGATGGGCATATCCATAGTCCATTGACTAGCCTCGTCGATGTGAGACTTTCTCCTTTTTTCTATTCTCCACACAACCTCCACCATCATATTCTATTCCACCCATAGTGCTATATCCATGGCTCATGCTGATGTATTGCGTGAAAGTTGAAAAAGCTTAAGAGCGTAGAAAGTATGAACCAATTTCTTTGCTTGTCATCGGGGTTGTGCATGATAAATACTTTATGTTAATTAAGAAGATAGAGCATGGAATTATATGATTTTGTAGGGATAACTTTCTTTAGCCAGGATATTTTGAGAAGACATGATTGGTTTTTAGTGTGCTTGAAGTATTATTGTTTTTATGCCAATATTATACTTTTGTTTTGAATCTTATTGATCTCAATATTCATGCCACATAAAGAAAGATTACATGTTAAACATGTTAAGTAGCATTCCATTTAAAAAATTCTATTTTTATCATTTACCTACTCGAGGACGACCATGAATTAAGATTGGGGATGCTTGATACGTCTCCAACGTATCTATAATTTCTGATTGTACCATGATATTATATTATCCATCTTGGATGTTTAATATGCATCATTATGCTATTTTATATAGTTTTTCGGGACTAACCTATTAACCTAGTGCCAAGTGCGAGTTGTTGCTTTTCCTTTTTTTGTCTTTTATAGAAAATCAATACCAAACGGATTCCAAATGGAATGAAACTTTTTGAGGATTTTTCTTGGACCAGAAGACACCCAGGAACCTTTGGGAGGGGGTCAGAGGGGCCACCAGTTGGCGACAAGCTCGGGAGGTGTGCCCTGGTGGGGGAGGACCCCCTAGGCTTGTGGGATACCTGATGCTCCTCCAACCCTAATCTTTGCACTATAAATACCCAAATATTCCCCATATACCAAAGGGCACACCTAAAATACTTTTCCGTCACCGCAAGTTTTTGTCCTTGTGAGATCCCATCTGGAGACCTGTTCCGGTACTCTGCTGGAGGGGGATTCAATCCTGGAGGGCCTCTACATCAACTTTGCCGCACTTCCAAGGATGTGTGAGTAGTTTACCACCGACCTATAGGTCCATAGCTTGTATCTAGATGGCTTCTTCTCTCTCTTTGATCTTCAATACAGTGTTCTCCTTGATGTTCTTGGAGATCTATTCGATGTAATCTTCTTTTGTGGTGTGTTTGTTGAGAGCCGATGAATTGTGGGTTATGATCAGATTATCAGTGAGTACCAATTGAGTCTTCTCTAAACTATTTTATGGATGATTAATATGGCTTTGTATTTCTTTTCGATATATTGATTTGGTTTGGCCAACTAGATTGACTTTTCTTGCAATGGGAGAGGTGCTTTGTAATGGGTTCAATATTGCGGTGTCCTCACCCAGCACCAGAAGGGCTAGCGAGGCACGTATTTGTATTGTTACCATTAAGGATAGAAAGGTGGGGTTTATTCATATTAATTGGATCTATCCCTCTACATCATGTGATCTTGCTTAAAGTGTTACTCTATTCTTGTTAACTCAATACACAAGATGCATGCTGGATAGTGGTCGATGTGTGGAGTAATATTAGTAGATAAAGGCAGGAGACTTGTGTGTTCTTCCTACTGGATTGATACCTTGGTTCTTAACTTAGGGAAATACTTATCTCTACTTTGCTGCATCACCCTTTCCTCTTGAAGGAAAAACTGACGCAAGCTCAAGAAGTGGCAATTTTCCTCTTGAAACCATGAAACTTCCTTGGCGATGATTTTATTTATGAAGAGCGTGCATCACGACACAAGCCAAACCTTCTCAAATTTTTACCGGCGCATGGTGAGGCCATACCATGGTACCATGCGAGGTGTCATCTTTTTGTAGCATGTTTGTCATTTTTCTATTGTTGAAAAACCCATAAATGACACATTTGTGGTTGGCTCTTGCCACATGTATGCTTGAAATTTCTGGCCATTCCTTGTAAAAGGCATGAAAATTTACAAAATACCATGAGCAGGGTTTTCCAGACCATTTTTGTGCACTTTTTCATGCACGAATTGTTTGAATTTGAATTATGCGCATTGATGCCTAAAAATGCAGATAATGGAGTAAATATAGTAAATGAGCCCGGAAAAGGGCCAAATTTAAACACAGTGCATTGGGGGGGTATATTGATCGTAGAAAAAATTGAAGGACAAACGAGGAAGGAAATTTAGACCCCCCTTCAATCTTGGTGATTTATTATCGCACACGTGTTCATCTCCATCGCCTCTGCGAACCGTGTGCGTACACCCATAGATCAAAAAGAAAAAATAAAACCCTCACCCCCTCCCCACTTCATCCCCACTCACTCGCCGCGCAGTCCATTGCAAGTTTGCATGTCATCAACATCTATCACGGCGGCCAGCCCTAAGCTTGATGACTGTCGTCGGTGGGCGGCGGTCGCGCTCTAAATGGACATGATTTCGCCCCTACCGCTTGTTGCTGCCAATCTGCACCGACTTTCTGGACTCTGGTCGATTGGGGTTTTCTGTGGGATTTTTTGCGGGCTTGGGCCAGGGATTTTTCTCATAGAGAAGGTAACTAATTTAGCGAAATATTCACTCACCTCTTATCGTAGTCTGTCTGTCCTTGTTAATCAACTGACAGAAATCATCATGGATTCATTTTTCTTCTAGCTGATTCGAGGGTTTTCATTCAAGTGTCCACAGTGCAAACACAAATTAGGCTAGTGTGGCTGCGATAGTCGGAAGTGTGGTTCTATCTCACCATACAAGATGCCTTCAGGGAGTGCTTGATATGTTCAATCTCACCCTACCATGGTTGGCATGGCCTAAATTTTTGAACATATACCATATATTGTTACATTTGGATAAAAGGTACAGTGCCACACGTAGCCTAGATGTCGAAGATGATTTTTTTTCTGAATTAGGCAAATTAATGTTGTACTGTTCTTTTAGTTACTCTCATATTCGCATGAAATCTTTGTTGCCTTATCTTTTTAATTATATATTTTGTACTTTTTCCAGCTATATATTGTTTTGTTCTCTCAATTATTCCCATATTTGCATGTTGCACTGTTATTTCAATATATGTAATGATCTTAATTATCATTTCATGCAGTACATCCCTTACTTTGCAAGAATAATTAGAAGGAAATCTTGGCCTTTACTTTGTTGATGACCCCATGGATGTCATATTGACAACACAACATGGATTTACAATGACAGTTAGGGCGAAAATTGATAAATATGGTCACTCCTATTTTAATGCGGACCTTTGGAGAAAAATTTCTAAGTTTTATGAACTAAAAGCTGGCAAAAAAATTTGTAGTTCGTGCACCACAGCCTGGTCTAATTAATATGGATGTTTAATTCCCCAACATCATCAGCCGATCACAGTGTGATTAAGGTTAGTGTTCTTTCAACTTTCTCCATGTTGGCATATTACATAGCAAACTCGGGGTATTTTATCTGACTAATTGATCACTATTTAAGAAACCAATTGTGATTTCATTTTCTGACTCTGGTCCTAGCCAATAAATTCTAATTACCAATTTATGCCCACTTTCTTCTGCATGCGAGCGGTGCTCAGGTGCTCCACCAGCCCCAGTGTCGCCACTCCCTCTGATGGTGCACTTCAGCGGCATCCTCATATACACCATATGGCGGTGACCAATGAGGAAAATGTCAAGGATGTAGGTGGTGAGAGAAGATTGTGTCTATAGCGAGAATAGGGGGTGCGACCGCCTATTATAACCAGCGGCTAAGGTGCCATTAATATGGAGCAGCGGGAGCGAGGTGGGCGGCGGTCAAATGGCTCCCTCGCCTCCCGGTCAGCCTGCACAACAGAATGCTCGCATGCCTACTCTCATTTTTCAAACAACTGCTCGCACGCCTCCTGGTGACACTTCGTAGCGAACACGCCCTCGTCAACTCACACATCTGCTCGCACGCCTCCTGCCCTCCCGGTCTGCCTGCGTGGAGGATGATACGTCTCCAACGTATCTATAACTTTTGATTATTCTTGCTATTATATTATCATTCTTGGATGTTTTACAATCATTTTATAGTCATTTTATATAATTTTTTGGTACTAACGTATTGACATAGTGCCTAGTGCCAGTTGCTATTTCTTGCTTGTTTTTTACATCACAGGAAATCAATACCAAACGGAGTCCAAACACAGGGAAATTTTTGTGGATTTTTCTGGACCAGAAGACACCGTATGGGCCAAGAAAGTACCCAAGGGGTGATCCGAGGGGAGCACAACCCACCAGGGCGCGCCTGGGGGCCCAGGCGCGTCCAGGTGGATTATGCCCACCTCGGTGGCCTCCCGCACCGCCTCTTTGCTCTATAAATACCCCAATATTCCAGAAACCCTAGGGAGTCGACGAAAATCAATTCCATCTGCCGCAAGTTCCAGAAACACCATATCCAATCTAGACACTATCACAGAGGGGTTCATCAAGTCCATTGGTGCCTCTCCGATGATGCGTGAGTAGTTCTTCGTAGACCTACGGGTCCATAGTTAGTAGCTAGATGGCTTCCTCTCTCTCTCTCTCTCTCTCTCTCTCTCTCTCTCTTTATTCTCAATACAATGTTCTCTTGGAGATCCATATGCTGTAAGTCTTTTTGCGGTGTGTTTGTTGGGATCCTATGAACTTTGAGTTTAGGATCAGATCTATGTTTTTATCCATGAAAGTTATTTGAGTCTTCTTTGATCTCTTATATGAATGATTGATTATAGCCTTGTATTTCTTGTCCTATATTTGGGTTTTGTTTGGCCAACTTGATCTATTTAACTTGCAATGGGAAGAGGTGCTTTGTGATGGGTTTGATCTTACGGTGCTTGATCCCAGTGACAGAAGGGGAAATGACACGTATGTATCATTGCTATTAAGGATAACAAGATGGGGTCTATTTCTACATAAATAGATCTTGTCTACATTATGTCATCGCTCTTATTGCATTACTCCATTTTTCCATGAACTTAATACACTAGATGCATGCTGGATAGCGGTCGACGTGTGGAGTAGTAGTAGTAGATGTAGGGAGGAGACGGTCTATGAATCTTGGAGGTGATGCCTATATAATGATCATTGCCTGGATATCGAGATTATTATTTGAAGTTCTATCAATTACCCAACAGTAATTGTTTTCCCACCGTTTGCTATTTTTCTCGAAAGAAGCCACTAGTGAAACCTACGGCCCCCAGGTCTCTTCTTTAATATATTTGCCTTCGCGATCTACTTTTATTTTCAGTTCTATTAAACCAAAAATACAAAAATACCTTGCTGCACTTTATTTAATTTGCGCTATATTTATCCTATCTATTACAACTTTATCACGTCTCTTCGCCAATTTGTGGCACCGTTACCCGAAATGGATTGACAACCCCTTTAACACGTCGGGTGGCGAGTATTTGTTATTTGTGTGCAGGGGATGTTTAGGTTGTGTTCCTTGGTTCTCCTACTGTTTCGATAACCTTGGTCTCATCACTGATGGAAATACCTACCGTCGTTGTGCTGCATCATCACTTCCTCTATGGGGAAATACCGACATAGTTCAAGCAGGCACCAAAAGGAATTTCTGGCACCGTTGCTGGGGAGGATCATCAACATCAACCAGGTTTCTAATCACAAATCTCATCTCCTCGAAATTTACATTAGTTGCCATTTGCCTTCCGTTTTCCTCTCCCCCACTTCAGAAACATTTACCGTTTTATTCGCCCTCTTTTTCGTTCGCCGTTTTCTTGTCAGATCTGTTTTTGAGTGCAACCTATTTGTGTAGTCACCATGACTCAAGATAACACCAAGTTGTGTGATTTCTCAAGTACAAAAAACAACAATTTTATTAGCACTCCGACTGCTCCTCCCGCCACTATTGCGGAGTCTTGTGATATTAATACTGCTTTGCTAAATCTTGCTATGAAAAATCAAAATGCTGGTACTCCTAATGAGGATGCCACGTTCCATCTTAACACATTTGTGGAATTGTGCGATATGCAAAAGAAAAAAAAGATGTGTACAATGATGTTATCAAGTTGAAATTATTTCCATTTTCTTTGCGAGAACGTGCAAAAATTTGGTTTTCTTCTTTGCCTCGCAATAGTATCGATTCTTGGAACAAGTGCAAGGATGCTTTCATTACTAAGTATTTTCTGCCCGCAAAAATCATTTCCCTTAGAACCCAGATCATCAATTTCAAGCAACTTGAACATGAGCATGTTGCACAATCTTGGGAAAGGATGAAATTGATGCTAAGAAATAGCCCAACTCATGGGTTAAATCTTTGGATGATCATACAAAAAAATATGCGGGGTTGAATTTTGTTTCTCGTAATCTTTTAGATTCCACCGCGGGGGGTACTTTTACGGAAATTACTTTGGGTGAAGCAACTAAATTGCTAGACAATACCATGGCAAATTATTCACAATTGCATACCAAAAGAACTCCTACTAGTAAAAAAGTCAATTCGGTAGAAGAAATTAATTCTTTGAGTGAAAAAGTTGATGCTCTTATGAAGTTGGTTGATAATAAAAGTGCTCCTATTGATTTTAATGATGTGCCTTTGTCTACTTCGATTGAGAAAAATAGTGATGCCATAGATGTGAATTTTATCTCGCGAAACAATTTCAATAACAATGCTTCTAGATGTAATTTTAATCCTAGGCCTTTTCCTAGTAATTTCTCTAATAATTATGGTAATTCCTATGGCAATCCTTCTTATAATAATAATAGAAACACCTCCGATCTTGAGAATAATATTAAAGAATTTATCAATACTCAAAAAGTTTTCAATGCTACGATAGAAGAAAATTGAATAAAGTTGATGATATGTCTAGAAGTATTGATGGAATTTCTCATGATGTAGAAACTATCAAGATGAAATTTTTTGTGCCTAAAGTTGAAGAATCTATTAAAGCTCTTTATGTTTCTATGGATGAAAGTAAGAAAAGAACCGCTATGCTTAGAGCTAGAAGAGAATTTTTAGAAACATCATTTTCATGTGATTACTTTCATAAAAGTGATGAAGATCTTAAAATGATTGGTGTATCTTCTATTGATTCTTTGTTTAGTACAATTAAGATTGATGAAAAAGGGACTGGAGAAGAGTCAACTTTAGCTAGAAGGCGGCCCTATACTTCAGAGAGTGAAAATCTTGTTGAGAAAATTGATAAAAGTGGGTTTGAAGAGGTCAAGACTTCAACCAGTGATATGCCCACTATATTGGATTACAAAGACTTTAATTACGATAGTTGCTCTTTGGTTGATTGTATTTGTTTGTTGCAATCCATGACAAATTCACCCCATGCTTATGAGAAAAATAAAGCTTTTACTAAACATAGTGTTGATGCTATGATGAAAGCTTTTGAAGACAAGTTGGAATTAGAAGTTTCAATTCCTAGAAAATTACTTGAGGAATGGGAACCTACCATCAAAGTCAAGATTAAAAATTATGAGTGTTTTGCTTTATGTGACTTGGGTTCTACTGTTTCTACAATTCCAAAATGTTTATGTGATGTGCTTGGTCTTACCGACACTGAAGAATGCTCTTTAAATTTGCACTTGGCGGATTCTACTATTAAAAAGCCTATGGGAAGAATTAATGATGTTCTTGTTCTTGCAAATGGGAATTATGTGCCCATAGATTTTACTGTTGTTGATATTGACTGGAATCCGTCTTGTCCAGTTATACTTGGTAGACCATTTTTATGTACTATTGGTGGCGTGATTGATATGAAAGAAGGCAATCAAATTTCAATTTCCATTAAGGAAGGGTATGGAACACTTCCCTAGAAATAGAATTAGGCCACCATATGAATTAATCATGAGGGCGTCGTATGGATCCATAGCTAAAGATGACAACACATAGATCCTTCGCGTTATGCCTAGCTAGGGGCATAAAACAATAGCGCTCGTTGGGAGCAACCCAACTTGTATCTTTTTGCTTTTTGGCTTTCTTGTTGTTTTCAATAAAATACCCAATTATTCCTCTGATTAGATGTGTTTTTGTGGTTTAAATTAGTGTTTGTGCCAAGCCAGGCCTTTGGGATGATTTAGGTGAGAGTTGATTTGATCTTGCTGAAAAATAGAAACTTTTGCAATCACATAATTATTTTTCATTTTTATTAGAAGAGTTCTTTTGAGTTGATTGTTTTTGCAGAAGGTTAATAAACAAATTATTCACGTCTTCCTATGTTTTTAGAATTTTCTTCCTATGAACTTATGAAATTGTTAGCTACTAAGAGTGCTCCTCTTGATCCCAATGATATGCCTTTGTCTACTTTGATTGAGAATAATAATGAATCTATGGATGTGAATTTTGTTGCTATGAATAGTTTTGGAAACAATGCTTATAGAGGAAACTTTAATCCTAGATTGTTCCAAGTAATTCCTCTAATAATTATGGAAATTCCTACAATAATTCTTATGGTAATTTTAATAAGATGCCCTCTGATTTTGAGAATAGTGTGAAAGAATTTATTATCTCTCAATAAAATTTTAATGCCTTGCTTGAAGAAAAATTGCTCAAAGTTGATGATTTGGCTAGGAACGTAGATAGACTTTTGCTTGATGTTGATTCTATTAAACTTATATCTACCCCTCCTAAGCTTGATATCAATGAGTCTCTCAAAGCCATGAGAATTTCCATTGACGAGTGCAAAGAAAGAACCGCTAGATTGCGTGCTAAGAAAGATTGCTTTGTAAAGGCGTGTTCTTCTCGTTTCCACGAAAATAATGATGAAGATCTTAAAGTTATTGATGTGTCCCCTATTAGATCTTTGTTTTGCAATATGAATCTTAATAATGATGGGACTGGAGATGAGTCAACTTTAGTTAAAAGGCGTCCCAATGATTCGGAGTTATTAGATGTTGATGCTAAATTTGGTAAAAGTGGGATTGGAGAGGTCAAAACTTTAAATAGCATTGAACCCACTATCTTGGATTTCAAGGAATTTGATTATGATAATTGTTCTTTAGAAGGTTGTATTTCCTTGTTGCAATCCGTTGTGAATTCTCCTCATGCTTATAGTCAAAATAAAGCTTTTACCAAACATATTGTTGATGCCTTGATGCAATCTTATGATGAAAAACTTAATTTGGAAGTTTCTATACCTAGAAAACTTAATGATGAGTGGGAACCTACTATAAAGATTAAAATTAAAGATCATGAGTGTTATGCTTTATGTAATTTGGGTGCTAATGTTTCCACGATTCCGAGAACTTTATGTGATATTCTAGGTTTCCATGATCTTGATGATTGTTCTTTAAATTTGCACCTTGCGGATTCCACCATTAAAAAGCCAATGGGAAGGATCAATCATGTTCTCATTGTTGCAAATAGAAATTTGGTGCCCGTAGATTTTTATCGTTCTTGATATAGATTGCAATCTTTCTTGCCCTATTATTCTTGGTAGACCTTTCCTTAGAATGATTGGTGCGGTTATTGATATGAAGGAAGGGAATATTAGATTCCAATTTACATTAAGGAAAGGCATGGAGCACTTTCCAAGAAGGAAAATTAAATTACCTTATGAATCTATCATGCGAGCTACTTATGAATTGAGTGCCAAAGTTGGCACTACTTAGATCTATCCTCGCTTTTATGCCTAGCTAGGGGCGTTAAACGATAGCGCTAGTTGGGAGGCAACCCAATTTTATTTGTGTTTTTTTGTTTTTGTTTCTGTTTAGTAATAAATTTTGCATCTACCTTCTGTTTAGATGTGTTTTTATGTTTTAATTAGTGTTTGTGCCAAGTAGAACCTATAGGATAACCTATGGTGATAGTTAATTTGATTCTGCTGAAAAACAGAAACTTTGCACGCACCAAATTAGTTTTGTTAAATCACAGAAACGTGATTTTGCATTGATTATTTTTTCCGTAGATCAATAGAAATATTTCCCAGGACTTCCTATTTTGTTAGGATTTTTAGAGTTCCAGAAGTATTCATGGGTTACAGATTGCTACAGACTGTTCTGTTTTTGACAGATTCTGTTTTTCGTGTATTGTTTGCTTATTTTGATGCATCTATGGCTAGTACTAAGTGGTATGAACCATAGAGAACTTGGAATACAGTAGGTTTAACACCAATATAAATAAAGAATGAGTTCATTACAGTACCTTATGTGGTGGTTTTGCTTTCTTTCACTAACGGAGCTTATGAGATTTCCTATTGAGTTTTGTGTTGTGAAGTTTTCATGTTTTGGGTAAAGATTTGATGGACTATGGAATAAGGAGTGTAAAAAGCCTAAGCTTGGGGATGCCCATGGCACCCAAGATATTCAAGAATAGACAAAATCCTAAGCTTGGGGATGCCCCGGGAAGGCATCCCCTCTTTCGTCTTCGTTTATCGGTAACTTTACTTGGAGCTATATTTTTATTCGCCACATGATATGTGTTTTGCTTGGAGTGTCTTGTATGATATTAGTTTTTGATTTTTTTTGTTTTACACAATCATCCTTGCTGTACACACCTTTTGGGAGAGGCCCACTTGATTAGAATTTATTAGAATACTCTATGTGCGTCACTTATATCTTTTGAGCTAGATAGTTTTTGCTCTAGTGCTTCACCTATATCTTTTAGAGCATTCACTTATATTATTTTGAGAGTTGATCTCTCATGCTTCACTTATATTATTTTGAGAGTCTCTTAGAACAGCATGATATTTGCTATGGTTATAACATTGGTCCTAGAATGGTAGGCATCCAAGTTGGGTATAATAAAAACTATCATAGAAAGTGAATTGGATGCTATGATCAATTTGATACTTGATAATTGTTTTGAGATATGGAGGTAGTGGTATTAAAGTCATGCTAGTTGGGTGATTATGAATTTAAATAATGCTTGTGTTGAAGTTTGTGATTCCCGTAGCATGCACGTATCGTGAACCGCTTTGTGATGAAGTCGGAGCACAATTTTATTTATTGATTGTCTTCCTTATGAGTGAAGGTCGGGGACGAGCGATGGTCTTTTCCTACCAATCTACCCCCCTAGGAGCATGCGCGTAATACTTTGTTTTTTATGACTTGTAAATTTTTGCAATAAGTATATAAGTTCTTTTGACTAATGTTGAGTCCATGGATTATACGCACTCTCAGCCTTCCACCATTGATAGCCTCTCTTGTGCCGCACAACTTTCACCGGTACCAGACACCCACCATATACCTTCCTCAAAACAGCCACCATACCTACCTGGCATTTCCATAGCCATTCCAAGATATATTGCCATGCAACTTTCCACCGTTCCGTTTATTATGACATGCATCATCATTGTCATATTGCTCTTTGCATGATCATGTAGTTGACATTGTATTTGTGGCAAGGCCACCTTAATAATTTCCATACATGTCGCTCTTGATTCATTGCATATCCCGTTACACCGCCGGAGGCATTCATATAGAGTCATATCTTGTTCTAAGTATTGAGTTGTAATTCTTGAGTTGTAAGTAAATAAAAGTGTGATGATCTTCATTATTCGAGCATTGTCCCAGTGAGGAAAGGATGATGGAGACTATGATTCCCCCACAAGTCGGGATGAGACTTTGGACTAAAGAAAGAAAAGAAAGAAAAAGGAAAGAAGGCCAAAGAAAAAAAAGAAAGAAAAAAGGGGAAAAAAGAGAAAAAAAAGAAGTGAGATAAAAAGAGAGAAGGGACAATGCTACTATCCTTTTACCACACTTATGCTTCAAAGTAGCACCATGATCTTCATGATAAAGAGTCTCTTATGTTGTCAATTTCATATACTAGTGAGAATTTTTCATTACATAGCTTGGCTTGTATATTCCAATGATGGGCTTCCTCAAAATGCCCTAGGTATTCGTGAGCAAGCGAGTTGGATGCACACCCACTTAGTTTCTTTTGTTGAGCTTTCATACATTTATAGCTCTAGTGCATCCGTTGCATGGCAATCCCTACTCACTCACATTGATATCTATTAATGGGCATCTCCATAGCCTGTTGATACGCCTAGTTGATGTGAGACTATCATCTCCCTTTTTGTCTTCTCCACCACCACCATTCTATTCCACATATAGTGCTATGTCCATGGCTCACGCTCATGTATTGCGTGAAAGTTGAAAAAGTTTGAGATTACTAAAGTATGAAACAATTGCTTGGCTTGTCATCGGGGTTGTGCATGATTAAATACTTTGTGTGATGAAGATAGAGCAACAACCATACTATATGATTTTGTAGGGATAACTTTCTTTAGCCATGTTATTTTGAGAAGACATGATTGCTTGATTAGTATGCTTGAAGTATTACTATTTCTTATGTCAATATGAACTTTTACTTTGAATCTGAACATTCATGCCACAATAAAGAAAATTACATTGAGAATTATGCTAGGTAGCATTCCACATCAAAAATTCTATTTTTATCATTTACCTACTCGAGGACGAGCAGGAATTAAGCTTGGGGATGCCTGATACGTCTCAAACATATCTATAATTTTTGATTGCTCCACACTATTATATTACCCGTTTTGGATGTTTATGGGCTTTACTTTACACATTTATATCATTTTTGGGACTAACCTACTAACCGGAGGCCCAGCCCGTATTGCTGTTTTTCTGCCTAGTTCAGTGTTTCGAAGAAAAGGAATATCAAACGGAGTCCAAATGGAATGAAACCTTTGGGAGAGTGATTTTTGGAAAGAACGTGATCCAGAGGACTTGGAGTGCAAGTCAAGAAGCAGTCGAGGCGGCCACGAGGGTGCAGGGCGCGCCCACCCCTACAGGGCGCGCCCCTATCTCGTGGGCCCCTCGGGCGGCCACCGACCTACTTCTTCCTCCTATATATACCCACGTACCCCGAGAACATCAGAAGAGACCACGAAAACCTAATACCACCGCCACAACCTTCTGTATCAACGAGATCCCATCTTGGAGCCTTCGCCGGCGCTCCGCCGGAGGGGGAATCGACCATGGAGGGCTTTTACATCAACACCATAGCCCCTCCGATGAGTTGTGAGTAGTTTACCACAGACCTTCGGGTCCATAGTTATTAGCTAGATGGCTTCTTCTCTCTTTCTGGATCTGAATACCATGTTCTCCTCGATCTTCTTGGAGATCTATTCGGTGTAACTCTTTTTGCAGTGTGTTTGTCGAGATCTGATGAATTGTGGGTTTATGATCAAGTTTATCTATGAGAAATATTTGAATCTCCTATGAATTCTTTTATGTATGATTGAGTTATCTTTGCAAGTCTCTTCGAATTATCAATTTGGTTTGGCCTACTAGATTGATCTTTCTTGCAATGGGAGAAGTGCTCAGCTTTGGGTTCAATCTTGCGGTGTCCTTTCCCAGTGACAATAGGGGCAGCAAGGCACGTATTGTATTGTTGCCATCGAGGATAAAAAGACGGGGTTTATATCATATTGAATGAGTTTATCCCTCTACATCATGTCATCTTTCTTAATGCGTTACTCTGTTCTTTATTAACTTAATACTCTAGATGCATGCTAGATAGCGGTCGATGTGTGGAGTAACAGTAGTAAAATGCAGGCAGGAGTCGGTCTACTTGTCACGGACGTGATGCCTACATACATGATCATGCATAGATAATCTCATAATTGTTCGCTTTTCTATCAATTGCTCGACAGTAATTTGTTCACCCACCATAATACTTATGCTCTCGAGAGAAGCCATAGTGAAACCTATGGCCCCCGGGTCTATCTTTTATCATATAAGCTTTTCATCTACTTTTATTTGCATCTTTACTTTTCGAATCTATATTATAAAATACCAAAAATATATTTATCTTATCATACTATCTCTATCAGATCTCACTTTCGCAAGTGGCCGTGAAGGGATTGACAACCCCTTTATTGCGTTGGTTGCGAGTTCTTTGTTTGTTTGTGTAGGTGCGTGGGACTTTTGAGGAGCCTCCTACTAGATTGATACCTTGGTTCTCAAAAACTGAGGGAAATACTTACGCTAGTATTGCTGCATCACCCTTTCCTCTTCAAGGAAAACCAACGCAAGCTCAAGACATAGCACAACTGCTTATAGTAGTGGTTTGCTTTCTTATACAAACGGATCTCACAAAGGTTTTGTTGAGTTTTGTGTGATTGAAGTTTTCAAGTTTTGTATGATGGATGAAGGAATAAGGATTAGCAAAAGGCTAAGCTTGGGGATGCCCGAGGCACCCCAAGATAATATTCAAGAAGTAGCAAGCAACTAATCTTGGGGATGCCCCCAAGTGGCATCTCCTCTTTCTTCTAACAACCATAGGTATTTTACTTGGAACTATATTTTTATTCGTCATATATTATGAGTTTTGCTTGGAGCGTCTTGTATAATATGAGTCTTTGCTTGTTTTGCTTTGTGTTTTAAGTCTTGAATCCTTGATGGACACACCTTTTTGAGAGAGCCAAAAATTATGCTATGCTTCCTCCTATGCTTCACTTAAGTTTTTAGAGCCATGGAATTTCTCTAGTGCTTCACTTATATCTTTTTGAGCATGGTGTGCTTTGCTATTTTTGAAGAAACACTCTCATGCTTCACTCAGATATATTTGGGAGTTAGTAAATTTTTTTAAGAAATTCTCGCTTACTTTACTTTACTTAGATTGTTTTGAGAGAAAGAAACATCATGCTCATGTTCTTCACTTATATTTGTGTGAGCTTATTAAAAGCAACATATGAAAATATCCCAAAGTGATAGATTGTCGGTGTACTAGATTAGGGGTACCCTAGTACCCTGAACTTGTGCACGGGCAGTTGCAGCACCCCGCGGCAAAGGCTTACCGGGTGATCGCCAAGATCCCCCAAGGTTCCCTTGGAGCCATCCAAGAACAAAGTATTTAAGCTAAGGAGACAAGACCCCGGCAAGAGGAGCTTGCCGGGAAGGCGAACCAAGATGCTCCAATGAACTTGCCGCGACGCGCCACGCGCTCCGGCATGGCAACAAGGCCCCGGCAAGAGGAGCTTGCCGGGAAGACAAACCAAGGTACCTCGAAGCCCGGTGAGCGACAAGCTTCCGGACCCGACAAGATAACTACACCGGCAAGGCGCTTGCCGCGGCAGGCGGCCACTCTGCGTCCGCGCTCCAGTGCATCCACCAACGTGTCGCTCTGGGGGCCTCTCCGGGCGTGCGTGGAGGGAGGCTGTGCAGCCAGCGGTGCGCAGTGGCATGCGAAGCTGACAAGATCGCCATCGTGGCGAACAGTGGCGCTCCTAACGGTCCTTTTCTGCACTGTTCGGGCGACTCAGACGGGCATTTAATGCCCTTGTCCCCTGCCGTCAGGGTTAGGTAGGGTGCACTGTGCAAGCAACTGTACCAACTACCTCGCTTTTTATGTTTTTACCCTCCTCTGCGTTGCCAGCTGTCGGTGACCCCTTTAGCGTATAAAAGGAGTCCCATGCGCAATGTAGAGGGGGTTCGGCTCATAGGTTCGGGGCCTCAGGCAGTTTGCTTTGATCCATTGGTAGCCCAAAGAACATCACACTCTCGCTTTGGAGAGCAAGAACACCAGATAATACAACCAGACAAGCAGCAGTAGGAGTGTTATCTCTCCGGAGAGCTCCGAAGCTGGGTAAACTGCTCGTGTGCCTCGCCTCAATTTGCTCTTCGTGCGATCTCCGCCCCCCGCCAAACCGAAAGGGGCCCGGTCCGCCGGCCCCATAGGTGTTCGAGGATCAGTTTCCCCGACATCTTTGGCGCGCCAGGTAGGGGGCGTCGAGATTGTGTGAACCTGATCCGGTGTTCACACGAGCTAGATCTTCATTCCCTTCATCAACATGCCACCGAAGAAGAAGACTTCGGCGGCAGCCGCTCCGTCCACGTAATTTCCGCCACCGTTGGAGCAAACGGGTGGTGGAATGGACGCCGGCGGAAGAACAGCCGTCGATAAGGGTGCTCACAGTGCTGCCAAGTCCAAGGACAAGGCGTCACAAACCTCGGCGACTGTACATGTTCCACGCCACTCTCAGGAGGCGCAGGATCAACAGCACCATGGCGATTGCAGCACCATGCGCATGTTAGACCAAGGCCAAGCTGGTGGATCTCGGGGCGCTCAAGACCAGCATGCACGCCAGCATGCTGGCACGAGCGGGGCACGGTCGCCTGGACGGGATACTGCTCCTTCTAACATAGTTAGAAATTCGAGCACGTCCCGCTCCTTGCGCCGTCCGCCACTACCACCCACCACCCCAGCAGAAGCCTTGGCACGAGCTCAACTTCTCCTAGATTACCCTCCGACGTCAGACAAGATCGGCGAATGGAGAGCCACCATTCAGAGCCTCATTGGCTACGCCAACGGCGACACTCCACGGCGGCCGAGCGCGTCACCGCCCCGGCAGGACCGCCGGACGCGAGCCGGTGGCGACGAAACGGGAGGAGGTGCAACTACCATGCAATCGCTGCCCCGAAGGCCAAGATCGCCGACTCGCCAGATCCACCTCGACAGCGACTCCACTGCATCATCGGATCCACGAGCTCGTCGCGATCAGCGCCAAGTTCTTCATGATCGACAACAAGAAGATGCTCGAACCCGCATCGAGCGCCGAAGAGAAGCGCGACGTCAATCCGACAAGCGCGCTGGGCCCTCTGTCAACATGCATGCGCCAGGGGAACCAGGCGATCTGCCGTACGCGGTAGGTTGTCCTGCGTTCACTCGTGAGCTGCGGCAAGTCCAGTGGCCCAGTACAAAGAACTTCAAGCCAGACGTACCGGAGAAGTACGACGGCAAGACACATCCGTCAGAGTTCCTCAGCATCTACACCATTGCGGTGCAAGCTGCCGGGGGACGAGATGACAAGATCCTTGCCAACTACTTCCCGCTGGTGCTCAAGCCCAATGTCAGGTCCTGGCTCATGCACTTGCCGGACAACTCCATATCCTCTTGGGCTGATCTGTGCCATCAGTTTGTCGGCGCCTTTACCGGCGGACACAAGCCTCATGGCCAGGAGAGTGATCTTCATTTGCTCGCCCAGAAGGAAGGAGAGCCCCTGCGCAAGTACATTCAGAGATTCAGTAGCGTGCAGCACAACATCCCAGACGTCCACCCTGCCGCGGTGATCAGCGCGTTCCATCAGAACGTGCGGAACCGCAGGATGCGGGAGGAAATGGCGATGTGCAAGATCAGGGACGTCAGTGAGTTATATGCACTGGCCGACAAGTGTGCACGTGCTGAGGAAGGGAGGAGACTCCCCGGAGAAAATATAGGAGCGGGAGGATCTGACAGCGAAGATGCCGCCCCGACAAGGAAAAACCGGCGGCGGAACAACAGAAGGAGGAAAGGCAAAGAAGTGCTAGTTGTTGAGCAGTCCGGCAACGGTGGCGGCGCCAAGGAAGCCAAAGCTGGTGACTCCGGCAAGGAGGTTGCCGCGGAGGTGGCGGTCGCCGACAAGCAGGACGGCACCAACAAGCAGTATTGCAAGATTCACCGCACCAAGGGCCATGATCTTCAGAACTGCAAGAGGGTCGAGCAGCTTGTTGAGCAACAGAAAGCTGAATACGAGCGGCGCGACAAGGAGAAGGCCCAGGAAGGAGCTGGTGGATCCGGCAAGAAACGTCCTGGCCGAGGAGGACGCCGCGGCAAGGCCAAGCAGCGGCAAGGAGACAGACCTCCTCGCGGCCGCGACAAGGATGAAGATGACGGCGACGATGAAGATATGGATGATGAGGAGACTGATGAGCAGGAGTTCCAGAAAGCTACAGAGGTCCTGTGCGTTGACGGTGGTGCTTCTCTGCATGCCTCGCACCGCCAGCTCAAGCAGTGGATGCGGGAGGTTAATGCAGCAGAACCACCCGTCGACTCACGTAGGCCTCTGAAATGGTCCAGCACGCCTATCATCTTTGATATTGAGGACCACCCGGATCCCATAACTGCGGTCGGGTGCTTGCCGATGTTGGTCTCACCAACAATCCGCAACCTCAAGGTCACTAAGATGCTAGTTGACGGCGGCGCCGGCTTGAACCTGATCTCCTCCGCGGTGCTCCAGAAGCTCCAGATCCCTGACAGCGAGCTCGAAGAGACCGGCACGTTCCAAGGAATTAACCCGGGAAGGAGCTAGCCAAAGGGAAAGATCATGTTGCCGGTAACATTTGGCAGTGAGCTGAACTTCAGGACTGAGAGGGTCACGTTTGACATTGCCGACATTCCATTACCTTATAATGGAATCCTTGGCCGTCCGGCACTCGCCAAGTTCATGGCAGCTTCTCACTATGCATATAACGTACTGAAAATGCCAGGCCCATTAAGTGTCATCTCTGTCCCTGGTGACAAGAAGGATGCTCTTATCTGTGCCGACAAGATCTATCGGGAAGCAGCAGCTGCAGTAGAATGGAGGACACTTGCCGCTGAAGCTCCCGGGGGGAAGAAGAAGACCAAGTCCGGCAAGAGCTCTGATGCATACTCCGGCAAGCGCACCTCTTCGGAGTGCTGCGCTACCGTCGAGGACGCACCATCGAGCTCCACCGGCAAGTGTAAGAAGGCAATGGCAGCTCCACCTGAGACTAAGAAGGTGTCCGCCAAGGAGGATGGCACTGGTGGTACCTTCACCATCAGCGCCACTCTTGACCCCAAATAGGAAAGCGCGCTCGTTGCTTTCCTGCGGGCGAATGTCGACGTGTTTGCGTGGCAACCGTCTGATATCCCCGGTGTTCCCAGGAAAGTGATTGAGCACCACCTTGCCGTCTGTCCTCATGCGCGGCCCGTCAAGCAGAGAGTCAGGAAGCAGGCAGTAGAGCGCCAAGAGTTTATCGCAGAAGAAATCAAGAAGTTGGAAGCAGCAGGCCTTGTCAGAGGAGTACTCCATCCCATGTGGTTGGCCAATCCTGTTGTTGTGCGCAAGGCTAACGGGAAATGGAGACTTTGTATTGACTTCACTGATGTTAATAAAGCTTGTCCCAAAGACCCATTTCCCTTGCCGCGTATTGACCAGATTGTTGACTCCACAGCCGGATGTGATTTGCTTTCATTTCTTGATGCATACTCAGGATATCATCAGATCTTCATGGCAGAAGAAGATGAAGAGAAAACCGCATTTATCACCCCGTGTGGCACGTACTGCTTCGTACGGATGCCTTTCGGTTTGAAGAATGCTGGATCAACATTCGCAAGGGTAGTCCACCATGCTTTTGAGCCACAAATACACAGAAATGTGGAAGCTTACATGGATGACATAGTGGTCAAGAGCAAGAGCAAGGCGACCTTGATTCAAGATTTAGACGAGACATTTGCAAACCTGCGCAAGATCAACCTCAAGCTTAACCTCGAGAAGTGTGTGTTTGGAGTCCCTTCCGGCAAGCTTCTCGGGTTCTTCGTGTCTCAGCGGGGAATTGAAGCCAATCCCGACAAGATCAAAGCCATCGAGCAGATCGAAGCACCAAAGCGCGTCAAGGATGTACGAAGGCTTGCCGGTTGCGTGGCTGCTCTCAGCAGGTTTATCTCTAGATCGGCTGAGCGCGCCCTGCCATTTTTCAAAATTTTGAAAAAGGCAGGTCCAATGAAATGGACTCCGGAAGCGGAGGCTGCGCTGCAGGACTTGAAGAGATACCTGTCCTCCACTCCAACACTTGTCGCACCTAAGCCACAAGAGAAGTTGCTGTTGTATATAGCGGTAACCAATCAAGTGGTTAGTGCTGCATTAGCGGCGGAGAGGGAGGCAGATGATGAGCCAGCAACCACGGCAGATCCATCCAACGACAAGCAGGGGGCTTCGTCGACAAGCTCTGGTCCCGACAAACATGGGTTTGCGCAGGAACATGATGAGATGCCAAGGAGAATGGTGCAGCGCCCAGTTTACTTTGTCAGTTCCCTTCTGCAGGGAGCTAGATCAAGGTACTCTGGTGTGCAGAAGATGCTTTTCGGCCTCCTTATGGCCTTGAGAAAGCTGCGCCATTACTTCCAAGCACATGAGATCATAGTCGTCACTCGCTTTCCGCTGAAGAGGATACTGCAAAATCCAGAAGCAACAGGCAGGATTGTCGAGTGGGCGCTGGAACTGTCAAGCTTTGGCCTCAAATTTGAGAGCACCTCAACTATCCAAAGCAGAGCATTGGCAGAGTTCATAGCAGAGTGGACGCCAACCCCAGATGAAGAAATTCCAGAAACGAGCATCCCCGTCAAAGAGGCAAACAAAGAGTGGCTGATGTACTTCAATGGAGCCTTCTCGCTGCAAGGCGCCGGTGAAGGCGTGCTGCTTGTCGCACCCACCGGAGAGCACCTCAAGTACATAGTCCAGATGCACTTTCCCAAAGAGCAAGCAACCAACAATACAGCAGAGTATGAAGGATTACTTGCCGGTCTCAGAATCGCAGCAGACCTTGGGATTAAGAAGCTCATTGTCAGGGGTGACTCACAGCTTGTCGTCCGACAAGTGAACAAGAACTACCAGAGTCCATTGATGGAAGCGTATGTCGATGAAGTGAGGAAGCTAGAGGAGCACTTTGACGGCCTACAAATGGAGCATATCCCAAGAGCTCAGAATGATATTGCTGATGGCCTGTCAAAGTGCGCCGCACTAAAGTTACCTGTGGAACCAGGGATCTTTGTGCTTAAGTTGACTCAACCATCCGTAACACCATCAACTGGACAAAGCAAAAGAGGAAGTTGGTTTCTGGTGACTACTTTCCGGCAGAGCTCCCCGAAGCCGCCGCCAAGAAAGTCCCCAAGATCAACACCAAGGATGCTGAGGGGCAGTCTGCTCCGGCAAGCCTAATGGTTTGTTCCGTTGAAGCAGACGCTCCCGACAAGTTTTGCTCCGGCAAGCTTGCCGGGGAACATCAAGCTCCGGCAGGGCCGCAAGTCCTTGCCGTAGAAGCAGATGTTCCCGCAGCAGAAGATGTGCCTTTAGTCCTTGTTGTCGAGCCACAAGCTCCAGCATGGGCACAGCAGATTGTCCATTTCCTTCAGACAGGAGAACTTCCCGAAGAGCAAGAAGAAGCGGAAAGAGTAGCCCGGCAGTCAAGTATGTACCAGTTTGTCGATAGCATACTGTACAGAAGAAGACTCAACGGTGTGAAATTGAAGTGTATTCGCCGGGAAGATGGACAAAAGCTGTTGGCAGAGATACATGGAGGCATATGTGGCCACCACATAGGCGCAAGAGCACTTGCCGGCAAAGCTTTCCGGCAAGGTTTCTTTTGGCCGACAGCCCTCCAGGATGCAACTGCACAAGTAACCAAGTGTGAAGCGTGCCAGTTCCACTCCAAACAGATACACCAGCCAGCTCAAGCTCTCCAGACGATCCCTTTATCCTGGCCATTTTCGGTCTGGGGGCTCGATATCCTCGGCCCCTTCCCCCGAGCTGTCGGGGGCTTTGAGTACTTGTACGTCGCAATCGACAAGTTCACAAAGTGGCCGGAAGTGCAGCCAGTGAGGAAGGTGACAGCACAGTCAGCAGTCAAGTTCTTCAGGTCAATTGTTTGCCGTTTCGGGATCCCTAACAGGATCATCACCGACAACGGCACGCAATTCACGAGCCGCACCTTCATGCAGTACGTCCAAGACCTTGGCGCCAAGGTCTGCTTCGCTTCTGTTGCTCATCCGAGAAGCAACGGTCAAGCAGAGAGGGCAAATGCTGAAGTGCTGCGCGGGCTCAAGACCAGAACTTTCGACAGGCTGCACAGGTGCGGAAGGAACTGGATCGAGGAGCTGCCGGTGGTTCTTTGGTCGATCAGAACGACGCCAAATCGAGCCACTGGCCAGACACCTTTCGCTCTAGTCTATGGAGCAGAGGCAGTTCTCCCCACGGAACTCGTATACGGATCACCTCGAGTGCTCGCTTATGATGAGCTTGAGCAAGAACAGCTGCGGCAAGACGACGCGCTGCTCCTTGAGGAAGATCGTCTTCAGGCTGCTGTACGAGCTGCTCGATACCAGCAAGCTTTGCGCCGCTATCATAGCCGCAAAGTTAAAGCCAGAAGCTTCGAGGAAGGCGACCTTGTTCTTCGGCGCGTTCAATCCGCCAAGAATTCCAACAAGTTGACGCCGAAGTGGGAAGGCCCTTATCGGGTGAGACAAGTCACAAGGCCTGGCGCTGTCCGCCTTGAGACCGAAGATGGCATTCCAGTGAGCAACTCCTGGAACATAGAACATCTTCGTAAGTTTTTCCCATAAGGCGCGGTTGCCGGAACCCGTTCCGGCAACCACCTTTTGTACAAGTCTTGCCGCTGTTGCATGTAATCCTTTGTACAAAGCCGGGCGCAGATCCCGTGCATAAGTAAAACCCCATGTGCTCCGCACAGCTTGTCCATTTCATGCGTTAGTTCCTTTCTTGCATGTGATTATCTGACACTTTGTGCAGCACTTACATCCGGTAAGCAGTAACGAGCCGAAGTGCTCCATATTATTATTTTCTCTTCTTTCTTTTTCTTTTAAAGGAAAAGAAGGTTCTCTCGCACACAAGTTTGCCGGGGGGAAGGAGAAGATTGTGGTGTGGGCCAGGCGTCGTTCAAACAAGGACCTGCCTTACCGGGAAGCAAATAACAGAAAAGCTAAGTTGCCAAAGTTTGAGCAATCACTTTTTTAAATTTTTGAGTTATCTTCCTCGAACGACCCTGCTTTGTATGGAAAACCTGTGCGCGGAGGAACCAACTCGTGGCTAGTTGCGCCCTTACTTTGTTTCGAGTCCGCTCAACAGCTTAAGCGTGCTGCATCTAGTCGCGACAAGGTTTCTTGTCGGAAGCAGCGCCGCCAGCAGGCTGCTGAAGTTCCGCACTCAGCGCTCGCGGCTCGGGCGCCTGCGCCGACAAGTTCCCTAGAAGCGTAGGGTGAAAACATACAAAGGAAGGAATCTAGTAGAGGAAATAGCATTGCAATTGATAGACAGAAATAAAGTTATATTACAAAGATAACTTGTCGCAGCTCTAACAGACTGTTCTCATAACATGACTAGCAGCGACAAGGGAAAAGAAGAAATGGGCGGCCTAATCTACGCGTCCGCCCTCGACTCGCTTGATCTCGCTCACCTTGTCCACAATGGGTGCGACAAGGGCCTTGAGTGCATCCAGATCGGCGTCAGGCGGCAAGGATCGGAGGACGTTGGTGAAGCTGAGGCCTGGATTGCGGAAGGCCACCTTCATCAGCACCTTCTGGAGAACCCCAGCGCAGATTTTGCGCGACTCGTCGGCCAGCTGCTTCGGGATCCTCTCCCGGAGCCGCTGGAGTGCCGTCGCCACGCCCTTGAAGAATAGACTGAGCTTGGCGCTGGGTTGAAGGCTCTCGTCGGAAGGATAACCAAAGTCCTCCATCCCCAGCTGCGCCAGCTCCTCGTTGATGACGGCGGCAGTGTTCACCAGACCCTCGGTCCAGTGCTCCACTGTGTCTCTGAAGGAGTTTTGGGTGACTGCAATGCTCTCCAGCAGCGCCGCGTCAGCCTTGACCTTCTCCGCCAAGGTCTTCTCCCGCTCCTTGGCGGCCTCCAGCGTCTGCGTCAGCATGGCCAGCTTCAGCTCCAGGTCTGCTTTGGAATCCTTGGCGGCGCTGAGCTCCTTGCCCCTCTCAGCAAGAAGGCCTTGCAGCTCACCATGGGCGGCAGCATCCTTCTCGCGCTCACGCTTGAGCGCAGCAATCTCCTCGCTGCTCTTCCCAATATCGGCCTCCAGCCGCGCCACCTTCTCCTCTAGCTCCTTATTGGCGGCCTCTGCAGTTGCCGCGGCATCCTTTGCCTCCTTGAGCGCCCCGCCAAGTGCTCGCTCGCGCTCGGCGAGCTCTTCCTCGTAGCTGTCGAGGTGGGCCTTCCGCTGCACTAGCTTGCCTTCCCGCGTGGACTGCTTCTCGGCAGCAAGCCTTTGTTCCTCCTCAGCCTCGGCCTTCTCGAGAAGAAAGGCCGTGCGCTCCTCGTCTACTCGCTCCCGCTCCTGCGCCAGGGATCGAAGAGCTTCTTGATTTTGTCCCCGGAGCTCCTCCGCGCGCTTCTCCATGTCAACTCCCGCCTTCGTGACAAGCGCTTCCCGGGAAGCCAGCTTGGCTTGCCGGGTGCGGTAGAGTGACAGCAGCTTCCGCAGCAGCTGCTCCTCCTCAGGCTCACCGATGCTGCTGCCGGGCGCGTCAACCAATGACAGCCCAGCAGAGGCGAGCACCTCCCCGTCAAAAGTCTCCCCCTCGACTGGCGCCCTGGAGCTCGACGCCCAGGGTAGCTTGATGAAGATGTTGTCGCCGGCCTGCAAGTAGGCGCCGGGCTGGGGCTCCTCGGAGCCCGGCTCCGCGGAAGCGGCAGAGGGTTCGGCGGTCGGTGCAGCGCCCGGCGCTCCTGCGGCCTCAGGGTCGTCAGTGCGATCGCCCGATCCCTCGCCGGCTTCCGCAGCAGCAGCGCCGGCGGCCTCCTCGTCGGCGGTCTCATCAGCACCGGCACCTTCATCGCCGGCGCCCTTTGTCTCCATTGGCTCAGCCGAAGATGGGTCTGAAGAACGAAGAAGGGAGGAAAATCAATCAAAAATCCAAGAAAGGAAAAACAGAAGAAGCAGAACCCAAGGGAAAGTTTTTGGGCAAGTGGATTACCTGCGCCAAGATCTTCAGTAGCGGCCTCGGTCGCCGCAGGATCAGCAGTGCCGTCCCTTGCCGGAGAGTCCCCCCTTGCCGGAGAGCGCTCCCTTGCCGGGGAGTCCTCCCTTAGCGACGCAGTCAAAGCAGGTGGCACTTCGGGATCGGCCTCCGGGCGCTCCTGATGAGGCTGCTCTGCTCCTGCACAAGTCAAGAAGCAAGATATCAATAAAGGAAAAAGCACTCAAGCGCGCCCGACAGCAGAAGGCTAAACTACGAACTTACGCTGGGGGCTGTGCTGGGGGCTGCTACGAGGGGTGATTGTCGGGTCCGTCAAGGTGGTCTCGGACCCACCTCCTGCCGACGCGATGGGGTCACCCTCGATGACGATCACCACGGCCATGGCCCTCTTCGCCGCTCTCTGGGCCAATGTTCTGAAAAGAAAAGAGTCCAGATTGGAGCAAGTCAGATACAAGATATAAACAACAAGAATGAAGGATTATAAGAGCATCAAAGAAACTCACTCTTCTTCCTCCTCGTCGGAGCTGAGCGCGGAAAGATCGAAGTCCGGCCCTCCTCCGGTGCGACGAGGTGGAGGAGTAGGATCCCTTGCCCGCTTGGCGGGGGCAGTGGCAGTGGCCCGGGAAGATCCCGCTTCAGTTGCCGCTGCTGCGTGAGGCGCTCCCGCGGCAACACTGCTTGCCGCGGTAGAGCGCGTCGCGCGGCTCGGTGGCTGTGGAGCCGGCTGCCGCCCTGCTGCGTCCCCGGCCCTGCGAAGGCGCCTCCTTGGCGGGGCCGGGGGCTCCGCCTGTGGCAAGCTCTCTGAAGGTTCAGCCTCCTCCTCACCGGCCTCGCTCGACTCGGCTTCGGAATCGGCAGGCTCCTCCTCGCCCATGAACTCCGCGCGTTCGGCAAGGTTTGCCGCCTCTGCCGCCTCCGCCTCCTCCACAGTGAACCCAAACACACCCGCAGCAGCTGCAGCCGCAGCCTCTTCCGCCCTAGTAGCGATGAGTTGCAGCTCCTCGTCGGTGGTGTCACGGGTGAGGCTCTTCTGCTCGTCGGCGCGGACTGGCACTTCCTCCAAGGTGTCGAAGAACGTTTGCACAACGTCATCCGCAGGCTCTTGCCCAGTTGGGACGATGCCGTGTGAATCGCACAACGGCATCATGGCGCGGATCCGGTCAAGCGAAGAGTTATTGCACAAAGGAACTACGCCCCTCGGCAGTGTGAATGGGTGCTGGGGGTCGCGTTTGAATAATTCCAAGAGCATTGCGTCCAACTCCAAGACAGTGAAGTTGTAGTTCAGGCCCGGCCGCAGCCTCATGATGTCCGCCGAATTCTTGAATTCCCAGGCGGGCCTCCTCCTCTCCTGCAGGGGGGTAATGCGGCGGCGGAGGAAATCTGCCCCGACAGCACCTACGGTGAGCCCGGCAAGCCTGAGGCGAAGAATCCTAGTGATGGCGATCTTCAGCCTCTCGTCTTCTGGGGCCATGTTGCTCCAGTCATTGCCGCGCACTATTGGAGTTTGGCGCACGGCGGTGAAGGGCTGCGGATCCTCCTCGACGATCCAACACCACTCCGCTCTCCACTCCTCCCACTTGCTGCGAAGCTCACCCTCCAAGTACGCCTCTTTCTTGCCGACTCTCGAGACCCAGGCAATCCCTCCTGCAAGTGGCTCTCCTCTCTCTACCCGAGGTATGAAGAAGTGGCGGAAAAGGGCTACACTAGGGTGGACTCCGACAAAGTTTTTGCACAAGTGTGCGAAAACTGCCATGGTCAAGACATCATTGGGGGTGAAGTCAAGGAGGCGGAAGCCATACGTGTTCATAATGTCACAAAAGAACTCCGAGAAGGGCGGGCAGAGCCCGCAGTAGAAGAATAGCGGGAAGAACGGGTACCCATTTGGAGCCGACTCCGAGGCAGTGGCCGGGAGTACCCTCGTGCGCGGATGCGCACGCGTCTCCGTCGCCCAAAAGAGGTAGAAGTACTCCCTCAGCTCCTGCACTCCGAGCTGGGGGGTGAAGATCACCCGCTCCTTCCGCAGCGCCGCGAGCCGCTGCGCCTCGGCCGACTTCACGCCCTTTCCCTTGTCGGCTTTCGGGGCCATGGCGGAGGTGGTGGAGAAGGTCGACGGCGTGGTGATGCTAGTGGCAATGGGGGGGGGCGGAGCACTGCTCTCTCGGCTTCGAGAAGAAGGGGGGAGCGGCGGAGTTTGTGAAGAAGGAGTAGCAACAACCAGCGAGGGGGAACGAACTGCCCCTGTTTCCTCCGCTTATAAAGAGGGACGGGGCGGACGTTTCGGCCTTCCGCTTAAACAACCACCCATGATCTCTCCCACGATGCCGCAATCAATGCGTGCCGTTATGGGAGAGTGCGGTGGATACGCAACAAGATTTGGCGTGGCCCAGCCCGCGTGTGCCCGTGCCCTGTCTTGGGCCTGGCCCAACAGCACTCGGCACCGTGTCTGGCCCAGGCCCGGGGGCTCCTGTCGTTGTACTAGATTAGGGGTACCCTAGTACCCCGAACTTGTGCACGGGCAGTTGCAGCACCCCACGGCAAAGGCTTACCGGGTGATCGCCAAGATCCCCCAAGGTTCCCTTGGAGCCATCCAAGAACAAAGTATTTAAGCTAAGGAGACAAGACCTCGGCAAGAGGAGCTTGCGGGGAAGGCCAACAAAGACGCTCCAATGAACTTGCCGCGACGCGCCAGGCGCTCCGGCAAGGCAACAAGGCCCCGGCAAGAGGAGCTTGCCGGGAAGACAAACCAAAGTACCTCGAAGCCCGGTGAGCGACAAGCTTCCGGACCCGACAAGATAACTACACCGGCAAGGCGCTTGCCGCGGCAGGCGGCCACTCTGCGTCCGCGCTCCAGCGCATCCACCAACGTGTCGCTCTGGGGGCCTCTCCGGGCGTGCGTGGCGGGAGGCTGTGCAGCCAGCGGTGCGCAGTGGCATGCGAAGCTGACAAGATCGCCATCATGGCGAACGGTGGCGCTCCTAACGGTCCTTTTCTGCACTGTTCGGGCGACTCAGACGGGCATTTAATGCCCTTGTCCCCTGCCGTCAGGGTTAGGTAGGGTGCACTGTGCAAGCAACTGTACCAACTACCTTGCTTTTTACATTTTTACCTTCCTCTGCGTTGCCACCTGTCGGTGACCCCTTTAGCGTATAAAAGGAGGCCCATGCGCAACGTAGAGGGGGTTCGGCTCATAGGTTCGGGGCCTCAGGCAGTTTGCTTCGATCCATTGGTAGCCCAAAGAACATCACACTCTCGCTTTGGAGAGCAAGAACACCAGATAATACAACCAGACAAGCAGCAGTAGGAGTGTTATCTCTCCGGAGAGCTCCGAAGCTGGGTAAACTGCTCGTGTGCCTCGCCTCGATTTGCTCTTCATGCGATCTCCTACCCCCGCCGAACCGAAAGGGGCCCGGTCCACCGGCCCCATAGATATCCAAGGAGGACATAATAAAAACTTTCATGAAGATCACTGGAAAAATAAACTTGGTTCTTAGTAATAGTTTTGAGATATAACGATGTGATATGTGAGTCATGTTGATGAGTAATTGTGCTTTAGTAAGAATATTGGTGTTAAGGTTTGTGATTCCCTATGCAAGCACAAAAGTCAATAGTTATGCAATGAAATTACATCCTACTTATGGTGCATTATTCGGTGTTACTTATGCTTAATGCTTGGGTACGAGATTTTTCATTTCTTGGTTGGGCGCTTCTCGATCTTTTTGCTAGCCTTCATTTTGCACTAAGTATGATCACTACTTGTGCATCCAAAACCCTTTAAACCAGTTTTGCCATATGAGTCCACTATACCTACCTCTATGCGGTATTTCCATGCTGTTCTAAGCAAATTTGCGTGTGCCATCTCTAATTTTCAAAATAAATTTCTCTCTTGTGTGCTCGTACTAATCGCGAGGTGGTGAGGGGTGGCCGATATTTTCCATGCTACATGTGTTATTCTCATGATGAGTGTTTATTCACTTTTCATTGCACGAGAGTACGACAAAGGTATTAGGGATGCCCAGTCCCGAAATGAAAAAAGGAATTTACTTTACGTTGTCAAATAATAAATTCCTTGGAAAGTGTTGGTATGGAGGGCACCCGTGGACACAGATAAGCCATTGAAAGTGAAAGTATGGTGGCAAAAGGAATAAACTTTATTTTCTGTTTGGGAACCGCCTATTATGTATCTAGCATGGAAAGTGTTGGGAGCTCCAAGTCGTTTTCGTTGGTGTGAAAAGTATGCCTCCCAAAATGTTTTTATCTCTCAATTTTTACTTTGAGCTCTGGCACCTCTACAAATCCCTACTTCCCTCTGCGAAGGGCCTTCCTTTTACTTTATGCAATTTTTATTTTGAATTTGAGTCTCCATCTTCTCTTATGAAGCACCACCTAAGGGGCACTATGGTCCTATTTGAGCATTGGGTGTAGCTAATATTCGAGTGTGTTTTATGAATGGATCAATGATTGAGCATAATAGGCTAGGGATAACTTGCTTTAGTGTTGATATTTTGAAAGACATGGTTGCTTATTGGTATGCTTGAGTATTAAAGTCTTCATGTCAAAACTAGACTATTGCTTTGAACCATATAAAAGTTCAAATATCCATGCTATAAACAAATTTATGTGATGAACATGTTAGGCAACATTCCACATCAAAAATTCTGTTTTATCATTTACCTACTCAAGGACGAGCAGGAATTAAGCTTGGTGATGCTGATATGTGTCCGACGTATCTATAATTTTTTATTGTTCCATGATGTTATATTATCATTCTTGGATGTTTTACAATCATTTTATAGTCATTTTATATCATTTTTTGGTACTAACCTATTGACATAGTGCCCAGCAGTTGCTGTTTTCTGCTTGTTTTTTACATCACAGGAAATTAATACCAAACGGAGTCCAAACGCAGCGAAACTTTTTGTGGTTTTTTTCTAGACCAGAAGATACCATATGGGCCAAGCAACTACTTGAGGGGTGCTCCAAGGAGATCACAACCCACCAGGGCGCGCCTTGGGGCCCAGGCACGCCCAGGTGGGTTGTGCCCACCTCGGTGGCCTCCCGCACCGCCTCTTTGCTCTATAAGCACCTCAATATTCCCGAAACCCTAGGGGAGTCGACGAAAATTAATTCCAGCCTCCGCAAGTTCCAGAAACACCAGATCCAATCTAGACACCATCACGGAGGGGTTCATCATGTCCATTTGCGCCTCTCCGATGATGCCTGAGTAGTTCTTTGTAGACCTAGGGGTCCATAGTTAGTAGCTAGTTGGCTTCCTCTCTCTCTCTCTCTTGATTCTCAATACAATGGTCTCTTGGTGATCCATATGATGTAAGTCTTTTTGCGTTGTGTTTGTTGGGATCCGATGAACTTTGAGTTTATGATCAGATCTATGTTTTTATCCATGAAAGTTATTTGAGTCTTCTTTGATCTCTTATATGCATGATTTATTAAAGCCTCGTATTTCTTCTCCAATATTTGGGTTTTGTTTGGCCAACTTGATCTACTTATCTTGCAATGGGAAGAGGTGCTTTGTGATGGGTTCGGTCTTACGGTGCTTGATCCCAGTGACAAAAGGGGAAACGACACGTATGTATCATTGCTATTAAGGATAACAAGATGGGGTCTGTTTCTACATAAATAGATTTTGTATACATCATGTCATTGTTCTTATTGCATTACTCTATTTTTCCATGAAATTAATACACTAGATGCATACTCGATAGCGGTTGATGTGTGGAGTAATAGTAGTAGATGCAGGCAGGAGTCGGTCTAGTAATCTTGGACATGATGCCTATATAATGATCATTGCCTTGATATCATCATGATTCTTTGAAGTTCTATCAATTGCCCAATAGTAATTATTTCCCACGGTTTACTATTTTTCTCAAGAGAAGCCACTAGTGAAACCTACAGCCCCCGGGTCTCTTGATTAATATATTTGCCTTTGCGAACTACTTTTATTTTCTTTTATTTTTAGTTCTATTAAACCAAAAATACAAAAGTACCTTGTTGCACTTTATTTAATTTGCGCTCTATTTATCCTATCTATTACAACTTTATCACGTCTCCTCGCCAATTTGTGGCACTGTTACCCGAACAGGATTAACAATCCCTTTAACACGTCGGGTTGCGAGTATTTGTTATTTGTGTGCAGGTGCTGTTTACCTTGTGTTGATTGGTTCTCCTATTGCTTTGATAACCTTGGTGTCATCACCGAGGGAAAGACCTACAATCGTTGTGCTGCATCATCCCTTCCTCTTTGGGGAAATACCGACGTAGTTCGAGCAGGCATTAGCGGACTGCTCGCATGCGTCCCGTCAACTCATGCCTGCTCGTGCAACACACGAGATGTGTGGCGGTACGTATATGGTTTTCTTTTTTGAGGATTAATTTTGCCTATTTATTGCTTTACCATAGCATGGCATCTATATTGTTGGTCTAACGCACACGGATTAAATAAATACACCATTTGTGATGTTGTGTTCCAACTAGTAATAATCTTCCGTTTGTAAGAAGCCTATATCAAAACTTCTCTCGAATCGGTTCTGTCAGAAAAAAACTTGTCTCGAATATGTTCTGTCAAAAATAACCTTGCCTCCAATCTGACAAAGAAAAACCTTGCCTCCAATCTGACACCAGGACAAGTTTATGAATTTCAACTGAGTTTTGGATTTACTGGTATTTAGAAAACAATATTCTCAATGTTTGAATTTCTTGCCATTTTTTGCTTGGGGACTAAGAATGCACCCAAGGACACACACATAATATTGCAATCCATGTTGGTGCTCTATCGTGCGCGCATGTAGTTAAATTTTGATTTTTACACATTAAATCCCTTGGAAATCAATCAGTGTATGAAACGTCTGAATGATCTTTGATTTCTTTTAATTTTTTACATGACACTCCTTTGGTCACATGTTCACTACAATTTGTTTTGACATGACCGATGTGGCAGTGGTGGTGCGGTGGGTGGGTGGGTGGGGGGTTCTGGTACAATACGTGCCCGTGAGCCTCTGTGTAGGATTGACTGATTTGTAAGGCAGGTGCCATGTCAAATTCGTGAATTGGGTATGATAGAACAAATGCTAGCTACTCCTTATGCATGAGATGGAACTGAACATCCTGATATGCACTTGATCTAAGTGGACGAAATTTGTGGATTATTTAAGCTTGCAGGTTTGCCTGGAGATGAAGCTAATAAGAAGGTTTTCCCTTTATCTTTAAAGGGAAAAGCATTGACATGGTATAGGCTCTGCGATGATATTGGTACTTGGAACTAGAATCGATTTAAATTGGAATTTCACCAAAAAAATTAATCCTATGCATCTAGTCCATCGTGATTGGAATTATATATATAATTTTTGGCCTCACGAAGGAGAAAGGACCGCTCTAGCTTGGGGGCGGCTTAAGTCAATGTTATATTCATGCCCCAATCATGAACTCTCAAGAGAAATTTTTAATCAGAACTTTTATGCTCGGCTTTCTCGTGATGATCAATCCATGCTCGATACTTCTTGTACTGGTTCTTTTATGAAGAGTACTATTGAATTCAGGTGGGATCTTTTAGAAAGAATTAAATGCAACTTTGAAGATTGGGAACTCGACGAAGGTAAAGAGTCAGGTATTAAGCTTAAGTTTGATTGTGTTAAATCTTTTATGAATACCGATGCTTTTCACAGGTTTAGCACTAAATATGGACTTGACTCTAAGATAGTAGCCTCTTTCAGTGAATAATTTGCTACTCATGTTGATCTCCCAAAAGAGAAGTGCTTTCAATATCATCCACCTATTAAATAAGAAATTAAAGAACTAGTTAAAGCTAAAGATGAAACTATTATTTACATTGTTGATCTAGTTTTGTCCATTGCTTATATTGCAAAATCACCTTTCCCAATTAGGTTAAAGGAACATGCTAAGGTTTCAACTGTGGTTCACAAAAGTAATATTAAAGCACCTAAACCATCTAAGAAAATTAACGTATAACCTAGTATTGCTATGGTTAAAGGTGTCCTGGTAGAGAATATTGATGGGCATGTTATTTACTTCTATGATGAAGCTGCTAGAATTGCCAAACCCGATGAAAAAGAAAAACATAGACCTTTTGTTGCCATGCCTATTGTCTCAATTAAAATAGGAGATCATTGTTATCATGGTTTATGTGAGTTGGGTGCTAGTGTGAGTCCTATTCCTTTTACTTTATACCAACAAATTATGGATGACATAGCACCCGCTGAAATAGAAGACATAGATGTTACTATTAAACTTGCTAATAGAGACACCATCACACCACTTGGGATTGTTACAGATGTTGAAGTCTTGTGTGGGAAAATAAAACACCCTACTGATTTTCTAGTTATTGGTTCCCCACAAGATGACTTTTGTCCCATTATCTTTGGTAGACCTTTCTTGAACACTGTTAGTGCTAAAATAGATTGTGAGAAACAAACTGTCAGTGTTAGCTTTGGAAATGAGTCTCATGATTTTAACTTCTCCAAGTTTAATAGACAACCTCAGAAAAAGAATTACCTAGTAAAGATGAAATAATTGGTCCTGCTTGTATTGTTGTGCCTCCTACTGACCCACTAGAACAATATTTGCTAGACCATGAAAATGATATGCACATGCATGAAAGAAATGAAATAGATAAAAGTTTCTTTGAATAACAAGCTCTGCTTAAACAAAATTTGCCTATCGAAATGCTAGGAGGTCCTCCTCCACCTAAAGGTAATACTCTGTTTTAATTAAAGCAATTGCCAGACACTTTGAAGTACACTTAACTTGATTAGAAAAAGAAATATTCTTTTATTATTAGTGATAACCTTTCAAAGCATGAGGAAGAAAGATTACGGAAAATTTTGAAGAAGCACCGAGTTGCTATTGGATATACTCTTGATGATCTTAAGGGCGTTAGTCCCACACTATGGCAGCACAAGATTAATATGAAACCTGATGCTAAACCCGTTGTTTATCACCAACGTTGGAATCCTGAAATGAAAGAAGTGGTGAGAACTGAATTACTAAAGCTTCTGGAAGCAGGTATAATCAATCCCATAGCTGATAGTGGATGGGTAAGTCCTATTCATTGCGTCCCTAAGAAGGGAGGTATTATTGTTGTTCCTAACGAACAAAATGAACTCATTCCACAAAGAATTATTACTAGTTACAGAATGGTAATTGACTTTAGAAAATTAAATAAAGCTACTAGAAAAGATCATTACCCTCTGTCTTTTATTGATCAAATGCAATAAAGATTATCTAAGCACACACACTTTTGTTTTCTTGATGGATATTCTGGTTTTTCTCAAGTACCTATTTCACAACCTGATCAAGAGAAAACCACTTTTACTTGTCCTTTTGGAACTTATGCTTGTAGACGTATGCCTTTTGGTTTATGCAATGCACCTGCTACCTTTCAAAGATGTATGACTGCCACTTTTACTTGTCATCATATTAACTCTGCTCATGCATATGCCCTATTTTTCATTGTCATAATTTGTGTTGTTAAGTTGCTTTTTGCATTGATCATCTTGGTTTAATCTTGATGCCTATGAACCTGAACCTTAATGATATTTGAAGCATGTTATCTGTACTTCGAGTGCATGTCAAGTTTGTGCCCTTATTGTCCTATAGCATGTTGTTTTGATGATTGCTAAGTGCCTACTTGCAGTTTTGGGCAGATTGTTGCTATAACTTGTTTGGAGTGTATGTGTTGAACCATTGCTCCTTTTTCATCATGCTCTGTATGCAACTTGCTTAGAATTACATGTAGTTTCATATTATCTTGTTGTATCCTTGTTTTGAGCATATGTTCTTGATATTTGAACGCATTTTGCATCAATGCCACGTTCAATTTGTTTTGCTCATATTTTCTAGGGCGTAGCTCCGAATAAAATGAACTTTATATGTAACTTAACTAGAAAAACGTGTAGATTATCATGGCGCATCTTAACTTGTTGTTTAACAATTTGAACATAATGTGTTATTCAGATCAGGAACAATTTCGAAATTTGCATATGACGACTTACCGAAATTGTTATATGTTGTTCTCAGCCTCATTTAAATTTGCATTGATGTGATGTTCTTGTATGCATCATATCTTGCCATGAGTAGCATCATGTGGCCTTGTCATGAATCATACTTGGTTGAGCATCATGCCATGTTTATGTGTTGTGTGTTTACCTTGTTGTTTGCTTCTTTCCGGTTGTGCTTCTTCTCGATAGTTCCTATTTCGTTGCGATCGTGAGGATTTGTTCGACTATGCTTGGTTCATCTATGCTCATTCGTCTTCTTCATTGACTCGTTCTTCTTCCTAGTGGGATTTTAGGCAAGATGACCGTTACCCTGGATCTCACAACTATCATTTCTATGCTAGTTGTCTTGATGCTATCGCTATATCGCGCTTCCTAACATTTGTTTATCACCCCTCCCAAATTGCCATGAAACAACCTCTAACTTTTTCACCATCTTAGCAAACCATTGTTTGGCTATGTTACCGCTTTGCTCAGCCCCTCTTATAGCGTTGCTAGTTGCAGGTTGTTCCATGTTGGGAGATGGATATCATGGATATCATGGATATCTTGGGATATCACAATATCTGTTATTTAATTAATGCACATATATACTTGGTAAAGGGTGGAAGGCTCGGCCTTATGCCTGGTGTTTTGTTCCACTCTTGCCACCATAGTTTCCGTCATACCGGTGTTATGTTCCTTGATTTTGCGTCCCTAACCCGATGAGGGTTTATGGGCCCCTCTTGACAGTTCACTTCAAATAAAACTCTTCCAGCAAGGCCCAACATTGGTTTTACCATTTGCCCGACATAATAACTAATCATGATAATAAACTTGACGCATAGGGAGTTAGCGCTACCCGAGGTTTGTTTCAATATAATACAGGGGGCCAGTGCTGATGGTGTTGGTCCGAAACAGAGCCACTTGCGGTGCCACCACTTCACCTGGTGTTTTCGATTGCCATACGTACTGCTCATCCAGACGTGGCCAGCGACGAGATACGCACAACTACTACCAGGGTGTCGGCACGCTGGGAGGTCTGGCTGGATTAGTTTTACCATTGTCGTAATGTCTTGTGCACCGGGATCCCGAGTCTGATCGGATGTCCCGCGATGGAGGATTGTCTCCGCGGATCGTGAGCTTGACATGGGCTTAGTTGGTACACCCCTGCAGGGTTTAAAATTTCTAGAGCCGGCCCTCGCGGTTACATGGATGTTTGCGGACAGGTGCGCAGTCATGTTGTTCATGACGTTTGTGAACCGTCGTGGCACACAACATGGCACATGTAATGGACTGGATGCATATGTTCCAAGAGGGAACGTGCCTGTGGCTCGACGAGGACGTCAATTCCTCTAAGTGGGGTTGTCTGTGATAGCCTGGCTTATTAGTGATGATATACTACTCATACCAATAAGGAATTCCTTCTTTCCGAGAGCCCATTCAGGTAGAACTCCAAAGTTAAGCGTGCTCGGCTTGGAGTAGTTTCAGGATGGGTGGCCGACCGAGAAGTTGCTCCAGGGTGCGCATGAGTGAGGACAAAGTGCACACAAAAGACTAGTATTGATCTGTGGGGCCAGTCTATATCCCGCCAGGAGTAATGACCACCGGAGGGTGTGTCCGGGGCGTTACAAGTTGGTATCAAAGCCTCGACCGACCATAGGAGCCCCATTGATTGATTGTAGTTTGGCCGTTCTCGAGTCTAGAAGAAAACTATTTCAGAGTCTAGTTATATTGGGGAGTAGGAATTCTTTTTACTTCTCAGCCCCTTCGTTGTTCTAGTGAGGTATCTTGACATAGGTGTTTTGATTTACTCCTCTTCCCCTTCAATTTTTTTAGGATCGCGGCAGGTGTTTTCGTTCGTTGTCTATCCTTTGGTCAGTCGGTGCACTCCTCTTCGAGTTGATTCGATCCTTCTTCATCTCTGCAAGATCAATCCTCAGTTCTTTCTCAATGAAATTGTTTCCTCGTCCTCAGTTGTCTTCTTTTTCCCACCCGCCCACCCTTTGTAACATCCCAAATTTTCAATTTGGAATGTTATACATTAGATCATCATTGCATATCATATTTTATTGCATTTTGTCTTGATCCTAGAAATCCTACGCAACTCAAGGACCCACTGAGAGAGTTGGGGATTTCAATTTTCATATTTGAGTTTTTCTCAAATTTTGAAAAGAGGATCGTTTGATTTAATTATTTTCTCTTCGAATATTTCTTTTATAAAAATAAAAGAGAGGAACTAAAATGACTTTCCCAAAATAAAGAAATATTGGAGATTTAATATTAAAATCAACGAAGAATTTTATTCGGAGTTTTATCGCTATTTTATTTGAATTAGGAAAAATATGCGTTTTTCAAAATTGCATTATAGGCCCAAATAAATGTTCACCTTATCCGCTATATTTTTAGAGGACGGGAAAAATTTATTTCAGAATTTTTGGAGTCCAGTTAGTATTTCTTTTCTTTATTTTTCTGCATGGAATTATTAAAAAAACAAAACCAACTCCGGGTCGTAACCGGCCAGGACTCCCCAGCCGGCCCCTCTTATAAGCCACCACCCCAAGCCGCCTCAGCCCACCTGATCCCACCCGCGCCTAACCCTAACCCTAGCCGCCGGATCCGCCGTCGCCGCCGCCGCGCCGCCGCCGACACCTGTAACATCCCAAATTTTCAATTTGGCATGTTATACACTAGATCATCATTGCGTATCATATATCATATTTTATTGCTTTTGTCCTGATCAAGAAATTCTACACAACTCAAGGGCCCACGAAGAGAGTTGAGGATTTTGTTATTTTCATATTTGAGTTTTCCAAATTTTGATAATAGGATCATTTGATTTTATTTATTTTATCTTCAATTGTTTCTGTTATAAAAATCTGAGAGAGGGAATAAAATGACTCTTCCAAAATAAAGAAATGTTGAGGATTTAATAAAAAATCAAATAAGATTTTATTTCGGAGTTTTTGGCTTTTATTTGAATTTAGGAAAATTGCATGTTTTTCAAACTGCATTTTAGGGCCAAGAAAATGTTCATCTCGTTCTAAATATTTTATTTAGATGGTCAAAATTTGTTTTGGCATTTTTAGAATTTTATTTTATTTTCTAGGATTTTTCTTAGTTTCGGCGGAATAGTTTAAAAAAAATATTTACCGCGCACCCGACTGGGCCGAAGGCCCAGCCGAGCCGGCCGAGCGCCGCCGCCGTCTCCCACTCCGGATCGGGACCGAAGTCCCGATCGCCGCTGCCGCCCGAGTCCGGGAGGGCCACGCCTCCCCGCCTCCTCCCGCAAGCCACCACCCTCCTCCATAAATACCACAGCCGCCGCCCTCCTCACCCGCCACCCCCACCCGCCCCGCCTCTTGACCCTCCGAGCCACCGCCGTCGCAGATCTTGCCCCGCTACTTTCGCCGCTGCTGCCGCTGCCCGCCGCCATACCCGCCGCCTGCCGCCGCTGCCGGAGCCCCGCCGCCCCATCGGAGACCTGCCGGAGCCCGAGCCGAGGTAGCCGCCCGCCGCCCCAGTTTTCTAAAGAAAACCGATACAGTTTTTTAGAAACCCTAGGTTTGTTTTTTTAGATCGGTTTATTTTTTCCGGTTTATTTATTTAGCGAGTGTTCGCTTGTTCGTTCGTTTTAACGGACAAGATCACCGTTCAGTTGCTGTTAATGAACGTCCGTTTGTTAATCCATTCGTCAGTTTTTCTTTTTTTTGAGTTTTCCGCGATTATTCCAGATCGCGATTTCCGATCCGATATTTGTTCTAGTATAACTTTTCACTCGTTTATCGGAACCAGGAGATTCAAGCACCTAGAAAGTACCCAAGGGGTGCTCCGAGGGGAGCACAACCGACTAGGGCGCGCCTGGGGGCCCAGGCGCGTCCAGGTGGATTATGCCCACCTTGGTGGCCTCCCGCACCGCCTATTTGCTCTATAAATACCCCAATATTCCAGAAACCCTAGGGAGTCGACTAAAATCAATTCCAGCTGCCGCAAGTTCCAAAAACACCATATCCAATCTAGACACTTTCACAGAGGGGTTCATCAAGTCCATTGGTGCCTCTCCGTTGATGCGTGAGTAGTTCTTCGTAGACCTACGGGTCCATAGTTAGTAGCTAGATGGCTTCCTCTCTCTCTCTCTCTCTCTCTCTCTCTCTCTATTCTCAATACAATGGTCTCTTGGAGATCCATATGATGTAAGTCTTTTTGCGGTGTGTTTGTTGGGATCTGATGAACTTTGAGTTTAGGATCAGATCTATGTTTTTATCCATGAAAGTTATTTGAGTCTTCTTTGATCTCTTATATGCATGATTGATTATAGCCTTGTATTTCTTGTCCGATATTTGGGTTTTGTTTGGCCAACTTTATCTATTTATCTTGCAATGGGAAGAGGTGCTTTGTGATGGGTTTGATCTTACGGTGCTTGATCCCAGTGACAGAAGGGGAAATGACACGTATGTATCATTGCTTTTAAGGATAACAAGATGGGGTCTATTTCTACATAAATAGATCTTGTCTACATAAGGTCATCGTTCTTATTGCATTACTCCATTTTTTCATGAACTTAATACACTAGATGCATGCTGGATAGCGGTCGACGTGTGGAGTAGTAGTAGTAGATGTAGGGAGGAGTCGGTCTATGAATCTTGGAGGTGATGCCTATATAATGATCATTGCCTGGATATCGAGATTATTATTTGAAGTTCTATCAATTACCCAACAGTAATTGTTTTCCCACCATTTGCTATTTTTCTCGAAAGAAGCCACTAGTGAAACCTACGGCCCCCGGGTCTCTTCTTTAATATATTTGCCTTCGCGATCTACTTTTATTTTCAGTTCTATTAAACCAAAAATACAAAAATACCTTGCTGCACTTTATTTAATTTGCACTCTATTTATCCTATCTATTACAACTTTATCACGTCTCCTCGCCAATTTGTGGCACCGTTACCAAAAATGGATTGACAACCCCTTTAACACGTCGGGTGGCGAGTATTTGTTATTTGTGTGCAGGGGATGTTTAGGTTGTGTTCCTTGGTTCTCCTACTATTTCGATAACCTTGGTCTCATCACTGCGGGAAATACCTACCATCGTTGTGCTGCATCATCACTTCCTCTTTGGGGAAATATCGACGTAGTTCAAGCAGGCATCAAAAGGAATTTCTGGCGCCGTTGCTAGGGAGGATCATCAACATCAACCAGGTTTCTAATCACAAATCTCATCTCCTCGAAATTTACATTATTTGCCATTTGCCTTCTATTTTCCTCTCCCCCACTTAAGAAACATTTACCATTTTATTCGCCCTCTTTTTTGTTTGCCGTTTTCTTGTCAGATCTATTTTTGAGTGCAACCTATTTGCGTAGTCACCATGACTCAAGATAACACCAAGTTGTGTGATTTCTCAAGTACCAACAACAACAATTTTATTAGCACTCCGACTGCTCCTCCCGCCACTATTGTGGAGTCTTGTGATATTAATACTGCTTTGCTAAATCTTGCTATGAAAAATCAAAATGCCGGTACTCCTAATGAGGATGCCACGTTCCATCTTAACACATTTGTGGAGTTGTGTGATATGCAAAAGAAAAAAAGATGTGTACAATGATGGTATCAAGTTGAAATTATTTCCATTTTCTTTGCGAGAACGTGCAAAAATTTGGTTTTCTTCTTTGCCTCGCAATAGTATCGATTCTTGGAACAAGTGCAAGGATGCTTTCATTACTAAGTATTTTCTGCCCGCAAAA
The DNA here is from genome assembly GCF_018294505.1 of Triticum aestivum. NCBI lineage: Eukaryota > Viridiplantae > Streptophyta > Magnoliopsida > Poales > Poaceae > Triticum > Triticum aestivum. The sequence goes on along the minus strand of NC_057804.1, from coordinate 309,550,793 downwards.
ATCATTTCCCTTAGAACCCAGATCATGAATTTCAAGCAACTTGAACATGAGCATGTTGCACAATCTTGGGAAAGGATGAAATTGATGCTAAGAAATTGCCCAACTCATGGGTTTAATCTCTGGATGATCATAGAAAAAATTTATGCGGGTTGAATTTTGTTTCTCGTAATCTTTTAGATTCCACCGCGGGGGGGTACTTTTACGGAAATTACTTTGGGTGAAGCAACTAAATTGCTAGACAATACCATGGCAAATTATTCACAATGGCATACCGAAAGAGCTCCTACTAATAAAAAAGTCAATTCGGTAGAAGAAATTAATTCTTTGAGTGAAAAAGTTGATGCTCTTATGAAGTTGGTTGCTAATAAAAGTGCTCCTATTGATTTTAATGATGCCCCTTTGTCTACTTCAATTGAGCAAAATAGTGATGCCATAGATGTGAATTTTATCTCGCGAAACAATTTCAATAACAATGCTTATAGATCTAATTTTAATCCTAGGCCTTTTCCTAGTAATTTCTCTAATAATTATGGTAATTCTATGGCAATCCTTCTTATAATAATAATAGAAACACCTCCGATCTTGAGAATAATATTAAAGAATTTATCAATACTCAAAAAGTTTTCAATGCTACAATAGAAGAAAATTGAATAAAGTTGATGATATGTCTAGAAGTATTGATAGAATTTCTCATAATGTAGAAACTCTCAAGATGAAAATTTGTGTGCCTAAAGTTGAAGAATCTATTAAAGCTCTTTATGTTTCTATGGATGAAAGTTAGAAAAGAACCGCTATGCTTAGAGCTAAAAGAGAATTTTTAGAAACATCGTTTTCAAGTGATTACTTTCATAAAAGTGATGAAGATCTTAAAATGATTGGTGTTTCTTCTATTGATTATTTGTTTAGTAAAATTAAGATTGATGAAAAAGGGACTGGAGAAGAGTCAACTTTAGCTAGAAGTCGCCCCTATACTCCGGAGAGTGAAAATCTTGTTGAGAAAATTGATAAAAGTGGGTTTGAAGAGGTCAAGACTTTAACTAGTGATATGCCCACTATATTGGATTACAAAGACTTTAATTACGATAGTTTCTCTTTGGTTGATTGTATTTCTTTGTTGCAATCCATGATAAATTCACCCCATGCTTATGAGCAAAATAAAGCTTTTACTAAACATATTGTTGATGCTATGATGAAAGCTTTTGAAGACAAGTTGGAATTAGAAGTTTCAATTCCTAGAAAATTACTTGAGGAATGGGAACCTACCATCAAAGTCAAGATTAAAAATTATGAGTGTTTTTCTTTATGTGACTTGGGTGCTAGTGTTTCTACAATTCCAAAATGTTTATGTGATGTGCTTGGTCTTACCGATACTGAAGAATGCTCTTTAAATTTGCACTTGGCGGATTCTACTATTAAAAAGCCTATGGGAAGAATTAATGATGTTCTTATTCTTGAAAATGGGAATTATGTGCCCATAGATTTTACTGTTCTTGATATTGATTGCAATCCGTCTTGTCCAGTTATACTTGGTAGACCGTTTTTACGTACTATTGGTGCCGGGATTGATATGAAAGAAGGCAATCAAATTTAAATTTCCATTAAGGAAGGGTATGGAACACTTCCCTAGAAAAAGAATTAGGCCACCATATGAATCAATCAAGAGGGCATCGTATGGATCCATAGCTAAAGATGACAACACATAGATCCTTCGTGTTATGCCTAGCTAGGGGCGTAAAACGACAGCGCTCGTTGGGAGGCAACCCAACTTGTATCTTTTTGCTTTTTGGCTTTCTTGCTGTTTTCAATAAGATACCCAATTATTCCTCTGATTAGATGTGTTTTTGTGGTTTAAATTAGTGTTTGTGCCAAGCCAGGCCTTTGGGATGATTTAGGTGAGAGTTGATTTGATCTTGCTGAAAAACAGAAACTTTTGCGATCACAAAATTATTTTTCATTTTTATCAGAAGAGTTCTTTTGAGTTGATTCTTTTTGCAGAAGGTTAATAAACAAATTATTCACGTCTTCCTATGTTTTTAGATTTTTCTTCCTATGAACTTATGAAATTGTTAGGTACTAAGAGTGCCCCTCTTGATCCCGATGATATGCCTTTGTCTACTTTGATTGAGAATAATAATGAATCTATGGATGTGAATTTTGTTGCTAGGAATAGTTTTGGAAACAATGCTTATAGAGGAAACTTTAATCCTAGATTGTTCCCAAGTAATTCCTCTAATAATTATGGAAATTCCTACAATAATTCTTATGGTAATTTTAATAAGATGCCCTCTGATTTTGAGAATAGTGTGAAAGAATTTATGATCTCTCAATAGAATGTTAATGCCTTGCTTGAAGAAAAATTGCTCAAAGTTGATGATTTGGCTAGGAACATTGATAGACTTTCGCTTGATGTTGATTATCTTAAACTTATATCTACCCCTCCTAAGCATGATATCAACGAGTCTCTCAAAGCCATGAGAATTTCCATTGACGAATGCAAAGAAAGAACCGCTAGATTGCGTGCTAAGAAAGATTGCTTTGTAAAGGCGTGTTCTTCTAGTTTCCACAAAAATAATGATGAAGACCTTAAAGTTATTGATGTGTCCCCTATTAGATCTTTGTTTTGCAATATGAATCTTAATAATGATGGGACTGATATGAGTCAACTTTAGTTAAAAGGCGTCCCAATGATTCGGAGTTTTTAGACGTTGATGCTAAATTTGGTAAAAGTGGGATTGGAGAGGTCAAAACTTTAAATAGCATTGAACCCACTATCTTGGATTTCAAGGAATTTGATTATGATAATTGTCCTTTAGAAGGTTGTATTTCCTTGTTGCAATCCGTTGTGAATTCTCCTCATGCTTATAGTCAAAATAAAGCTTTTACCAAACATATTGTTGATGCCTTGATGAAATCTTATGATGAAAAACTTAATTTGGAAGTTTCTATACCTAGAAAACTTAATGATGAGTGGGAACCTACTATAAAGATTAAAATTAAAGATCATGAGTGTTATGCTTTATGTGATTTGGGTGCAAGTGTTTCCACGATTCCAAAAACTTTGTGTGATATTCTAGGTTTCCATGATCTTGATGATTGTTCTTTAAATTTGCACCTTGCGGATTCCACCATTAAAAAGCCAATGGGAAGGATCAATGATGTTCTCATTGTTGCAAATAGAAATTTGGTGCCCGTAGATTTTTATCGTTCTTGATATAGATTGCAATCTTTCTTGCCCTATTATTCTTGGTAGACCTTTCCTTAGAACTATTGGCGCGGTTATTGATATGAAGGAAGGGAATATTAGATTCCAATTTCCATTAAGGAAAGGCATGAAGCACTTTCCAAGAAGGAAAATTAATTACCTTATGAATCTATCATGCGAGCTACTTATGAATTGAGTGCCAAAGATGGCACTACTTAGATCTATCCTCGCTTTTATGCCTAGCTAGGGGCGTTAAACGATAGCGCTAGTTGGGAGGCAACCCAATTTTACTTGTGTTTTTTTGTTTTTGTTTCTGTTTAGTAATAAATTTTGCATCTACCTTCTGTTTAGATGTGTTTTTATGTTTTAATTAGTGTTTGTTCCAAGTAGAACCTATAGGATAACCTATGGTGATAGTTAATTTGATTCTGCTAAAAAACAAAAACTTTTCACGCACGAAATTAGTTTTGTTAAATCACAGAAACGTGCTTTTGCATTGATTCTTTTTTATGTAGATCAATAGAAAAATTTCCCAGGACTTCCTATGTTGTTAGGATTTTTAGAGTTCCAGAAGTATTCGCGGGTTACAGATTGCTACAGACTGTTCTGTTTTTGACAGATTCTGTTTTTTGTGTGTTGTTTGTTTATTTTGATGCATCTATGGCTAGTACTAAGTGGTATGAACCATAGAGAACTTGGAATACAGTAGGTTTAACACCAATATAAATAAAGAATGAATTCATTACAGTACCTTATGTGGTGGTTTTGCTTTCTTTCACTAACGAAGCTTATTAGATTTCCTGTTGAATTTTGTGTCGTGAAGTTTTCAAGTTTTGGGTAAAGATTTGATGGACTATGGAATAAGGAGTGTAAAAAGCCTAAGCTTGGGGATGCCCATGGCACCCAAGATATTCAAGAATAGACAAAATCCTAAGCTTGGGGATGCCCCGGGAAGGCATCCCCTCTTTCGTCTTCGTTTATCGGTAACTTTACTTGGAGCTATATTTTTATTCGCCACATGATATGTGTTTTGCTTGGATCGTCTTGTATCATATTAGTTTTTTCTTTTTTGTTTTCCACAATCGTCCTTGCTGTACACACCTTTTGGGAGAAGCCCACTTGATTAGAATTTATTAGAATACTCTATGTGCTTCACTTATATCTTTTGAGCTAGATAGTTTTTGCTCTAGTGCTTCACCTATATCTTTTAGAGCACGGCGGTGGCTTAATTTTGAAGAAATAGTTGATCTCTCATGGTTCACTTATATTATTTTGAGAGTCTCTTAGAACAGCATGGAATTTGCTATTGTTATAAAATTGGTCCTAGAATGGTAGGCATCCAAGTTGGGTATAATAAAAACTATCATAGAAAGTGAATTGGATGCTATGATCAATTTGATACTTGATAATTGTTTTGAGATATGGATGTAGTGGTATTAAAGTCATGCTATTTGGGTGATTATGAATTTAAATAATGCTTGTGTTGAAGTTTGTGATTCTCGTAGCATGCACGTATGTTGAACCGCTTTGTGATGAAGTTGGAGCACAATTTTATTTATTGATTGTCTTCCTTATGAGTGGCGGTCGGGGATGAGCGATGGTCTTTTCCTAACAATCTATCCCCCTAGGAGCATGCGTGTAATACTTTATTTTTGATGACTTGTAGATTTTTGCAATAAGTATATAAGTTTTTTTGACTAATGTTGAGTCCATGGACTATACGCACTCTCAGGCTTCCACCATTGCTAGCCTATCTTGTGCCGCACAACTTTCACCTGTACCATACACCCACCATATACCTTCCTCAAAACAGCCACCATACCTACCTATTATGGCATTTCCATAGCCATTCCGAGATATATTGCCATGCAACTTTCCACCGTTCTGTTTATTATGACATGCATCATCATTGTCATATTGCTCTTTGCATGATCATGTAGTTGACATCGTATTTGTGGCAAGGCCACCTTAATAATTTTGATACATGTCGCTCTTGATTCATTGCATATCCTGGTACACCGCCGGAGGCATTCATATAGAGTCATATCTTGTTCTAAGTATTGAGTTGTAATTCTTGAGTTGTAAGTAAATAAAAGTGTGATGATCTTTATTATTCGAGCATTGTCCCAGTGAGGAAAGGATGATGGAGACTATGATTCCCCCACATGTCGGGATGAGACTTCGGACTAAAGAAAGAAAAAAAAAGAAAAGAAAGAAAGGCCAAAAAAAGAAAGGCCAAAGAAAAAAAGGGGAAAAAGAGAAAAAAAGAAATGAGAGAAAAAGAGAGAAGGAACAATGCTACTATCCTTTTACCACACTTGTGCTTCAAAGTAGCACCATGATCTTCATGATAGAGAGTCTCCTATGTTGTCACTTTCATATACTAGTGAGAATTTTTCATTATATAGCTTGGCTTGTATATTCCAATGATGGGCTTCCTCAAAATGCCCTAGGTCTTCGTGAGCAAGCGAGTTGGATGCACACCCACTTAGTTTCTTTTGTTGAGCTTTCATACATTTATAGCTCTAGTGCATCCGTTGCATGGCAATCCCTACTCACTCACATTGATATCTATTAATGGGCATCTCCATAGCCCGTTGATATGCCTCGTTGATGTGAGACTATCTTCTCCCTTTTTGTCTTCTCCACCACCACCATTCTATTCCACATATAGTGCTATGTCCATGGCTCACGCTCATGTATTGCGTGAAAGTTGAAAAAGTTTGAGATTACTAAAGTATGAAACAATTGCTTGGCTTGTCATCGGGGTTGTGCATGATTAAATACTTTGTGTGATGAAGATAGAGCAACAACCATACTATATGATTTTGTAGGGATAACTTTCTTTAGCCATGTTATTTTGAGAAGACATGATTGCTTGATTAGTATGTTTGAAGTATTACTATTTCTTATTTCAATATGAACTTTTATTTTGAATCATTTGGATCTGAACATTCATGCCACAATAAAGAAAATTACATTGAGAATTATGCTAGGTAGCATTCCACATCAAAAATTCAGTTTTTATCATTTACCTACTCGAGGACGAGCAGGAATTAAGCTTGGGGATGCTTGATACGTCTCAAACATATCTATAATTTTTGATTGCTCCACGCTATTATATTACCCGTTTTGGATGTTTATGGGATTTACTTTACACATTTATATCATTTTTGGGACTAACCTACTAACCGGAGGCCCATCCTGTATTGCTATTTTTTTGCCTATTTCAGTGTTTCGAAGAAAAGGAATATAAAACGGAGTCCAAACGGAATGAAACCTTCGGGAGAGTGATTTTTGGAACGAACGTGATCCAGAGGACTTGGAGTGCAAGTCAAGAAGCAGTCGAGGCGGCCACGAGGGTGGAGGGCCTGCCCCTATCTCGTGGGGTCCTTGGGCGGCACCGACCTACTTCTTCCTCCTATATATACCCACGTACCCCGAGAACATCAGAAGAGACCACGAAAACCTAATACCACCGCCACAACCTTCTGTATCCACGAGATCCCATCTTGGAGCCTTCGCTGGCGCTCCGCCGGAGGGGGAATCGACCATGGAGGGCTTCTACATCAACACCATAGCCCCTCCGATGAGTTGTGAGTAGTTTACCACAGACCTTCGGGTCCATAGTTATTAGCTAGATGGCTTCTTCTCTCTTTTTGGATCTGAATACCATGTTCTCCTCGATCTTCTTGGAGATCTATTCGGTGTAACTCTTTTTGCAGTGTGTTTGTCGAGATCTGATGAATTGTGGGTTTATGATCAAGTTTATCTATGAGAAATATTTGAATCTCCTATGAATTCTTTTATGTATGATTGAGTTATCTTTGCAAGTCTCTTCGAATTATCAGTTTGGTTTGGCCTACTAGATTGATCTTTCTTGCAATGGGAGAAGTGCTCAGCTTTGGGTTCAATCTTGCGGTGTCCTTTCCCAATGACAATAGGGGCAGCAAGGCACGTATTGTATTGTTGCCATCGAGGATAAAAAGATGGGGTTTATATCATATTGAATGAGTTTATCCCTCTACATCATGTCATCTTTCTTAATGTGTTACTCTGTTCTTTATTAACTTAATACTCTAGATGCATGATGGATAGCGGTCGATGTGTGGAGTAATAGTAGTAGATGCAGGCAGGAGTCAGTCTACTTGTCACGGACGTGATGCCTACATACATGATCATGCATAGATAATCTCATAATTATTCGCTTTTCAATCAATTGCTCGACAGTAATTTGTTCATCCACCGTAATACTTATGCTCTCGAGAGAAGCCACTAGTGAAACCTATGGACCCGGGTCTATATTTTATCATATAAGCTTTTCATCTACTTTTATTTGCATCTTTACTTTTCCAATCTATATTATAAAATACCAAAAATATATTTTTCTTATCATACTATCTCTATCAGATCTCACTTTTGCAAGTGGCCGTGACGGGATTGACAACCCCTTTATTGCGTTGGTTGCAAGTTCTTTGTTTGTTTGTGTAGGTGCGTGGGACTTTTGAGGAGCCTCCTACTAGATTGATATCTTGGTTCTCAAAAACTAAGGGAAATACTTACGCTAGTATTGCTACATCACCCTTTCCTCTTCAAGGAAAACCAACGCAAGCTCAAGACATAGCACAACTGCTTATAGTAGTGGTTTGCTTTCTTATACAAATGGATCTCACGAAGGTTTTGTTGAGTTTTGTGTGATTGAAGTTTTCAAGTTTTGTATGATGGATGAAGGAATAAGGATTAGCAAAAGGCTAAGCTTGGGGATGCCCGAGGCACCCCAAGATAATATTCAAGAAGTAGCAAGCAACTAATCTTGGGGATGCCCCCGAGTGGCATCCCCTCTTTCTTCTAACAACCATAGGTATTTTACTTGGAACTATATTTTTATTCATCACATATTATGAGTTTTGCTTGGCCCATCTTGTATAATATGAGTCTTTGCTTGTTTTGCTTTGTGTTTTAAGTCTTGAATCCTTGATGGACACACCTTTTTGAGAGAGCCAAAAATTATGCTATGCTTCCTCCTATGCTTCACTTAAGTTTTTAGAGCCATGGAATTGCTCTAGTGCTTCACTTATATCTTTTTGAGCATGGTGTGCTTTGCTATTTTTGAAGAAACTCACTCAGATATATTTGGGAGTTAGTAATTTTTTTAAGAAATTCTTGCTTACTTTACTTAGATTGTTTTGAGAGAAAGAAACATCATGCTCATGTTCTTCACTTATATTTGTGTGAGCTTATTAAAAGCAACATATGAAAATATCCCAAAGTGATAGATATCCAAGGAGGACATAATAAAAACTTTCATGAAGATCACTAGAAAAATAAACTTGGTTCTTAGTAATAGTTTTGAGATATAACGATGTGATATGTGAGTCATGTTGATGAGTAATTGTGCTTTAGTAAGAATATTGGTGTTAAGGTTTGGGATTCCCTATGCAAGCACGGAAGTCAATAGTTATGCAATGAAATTACATCCTACTTATGGTGCATTATTCGCTGTTACTTATGCTTAATGCTTGGATACGAGATTTTTCGTTTCTTGGTTGGGCGCTTCTCGATCTTTTTGCTACCCTTCATTTTGCACTAAGTATGATCACTACTTGTGCATCCAAAACCCTTTAAACCAGTTTTGCCATATGAGTCCACTATACCTACCTCTATGCGGTATTTCCGTGCTGTTCTAAGCAAATTTGCGCGTGCCATCTCTAATTTTCAAAATAAATTTCTCTCTTGCGTGCTCGTACTAATCACGAGGTGGTGAGGGGTGGCCGATATTTTCCATGCTACATGTGTTATTCTCACGATGAGTGTTTATTCACTTGTCATTGCACGAGAGTACGACAAAGGTATTAGGGATGCCCAGTCCCGAAATGAAAAAATGAATTTACTTTACGTTGTCAAATAATAAATTCCTTGGAAAGTGTTGGTATGGAGGGCACCCGTGGATACGGAGAAGCCATTGAAAGTGAAAGTATGGTGGCAAAAGGAATAAACTTTATTTTTTGTTTGGGAACCGCCTATTATGTATCTAGCATGGAAAGTGTTGCGAGCTCCAAGTCGTTTTCGTTGGTGTGAAACGTATGCCTCCCGAAATGTTTTTATCTCTCAATTTTTGCTTTGAGATCTGGCACCTCTACAAATCCCTACTTCCCTCTGCGAAGGGCCTTCCTTTTATTTTATGCAATTTTTATTTTGAATTTGAGTCTCCATCTTCTCTTATGAAGCACCACCTAAGGGGCACTATGGTCCTATTTGAGCATTGGGTGTAGCTAATATTCGAGTGAATTTTATGAATGGATCAATGATTGAGCATAATAGGCTAGGGATAACTTGCTTTAGTGTTGATATTTTGAAAGACATGGTTGCTTATTGGTATGCTTGAGTATTAAAGTCTTCATGTCAAAACTAGACTATTGCTTTGAACCATATAAAAGTTCAAATATCCATGCTATAAATAAAAATTATGTGATGAACATGTTAGGCAACATTCCACATCAAAAATTTTGTTTTATCATTTACCTACTCAAGGAAGAGCAGGAATTAAGCTTGGTGATGCTGATATGTGTCCGACGTATCTATAATTTTTTATTGTTCCATGATGTTATATTATCATTCTTGGATGTTTTACAATCATTTTATAGTCATTTTATATCATTTTTTGGTACTAACCTATTGACATAGTGCCCAGCAGTTGTTGTTTTCTGCTTGTTTTTTACATCACAGGAAATTAATACCAAACGGAGTCCAAACGCAGCGAAACTTTTTGTGGTTTTTTTCTAGACCAGAAGATACCATATGGGCCAAGAAACTACTTGAGGGGTGCTCCGAGGAGATCACAACCCACCAGGGCGCGCCTCGGGGCCCAGGCACGCCCAGGTGGGTTGTGCCCACCTCGGTGGCCTCCCGCACCGCCTCTTTGCTCTATAAGCACCTCAATATTCCCGAAACCCTAGGGGAGTCGACGAAAATTAATTCCAGCCTCCGCAAGTTCCAGAAACACCAGATCCAATCTAGACACCATCACGGAGGGGTTCATCATGTCCATTTGCGCCTCTCCGATGATGCCTGAGTAGTTCTTTGTAGACCTAGGGGTCCATAGTTAGTAGCTAGTTGGCTTCCTCTCTCTCTCTCTCTTGATTCTCAATACAATGGTCTCTTGGTGATCCATATGATGTAAGTCTTTTTGCGGTGTGTTTGTTGGGATCCGATGAACTTTGAGTTTATGATCAGATCTATGTTTTCATCCATGAAAGTTATTTGAGTCTTCTTTGATCACTTATATTCATGATTTATTAAAGCCTCATATTTCTTCTCCAATATTTGGGTTTTGTTTGGCCAACTTGATCTACTTATCTTGCAATGGGAAGAGGTGCTTTGTGATGGGTTCGGTCTTACGGTGCTTGATCCCAGTGACAAAAGGGGAAACGACACGTATGTATCATTGCTATTAAGGATAACAAGATGGGGTCTATTTCTACATAAATAGATCTTGTCTACATCATGTCAATGTTCTTATTGCATTACTCTATTTTTCCATGAACTTAATACACTAGATGCATACTGGATAGCGGTTGATGTGTGGAGTAATAGTAGTAGATGCAGGCAGGAGTCGGTCTACTAATCTTGGACGTGATGCCCATATAATGATCATTGCCTCGATATCATCATGATTATTTGAAGTTCTATCAATTGCCCAATAGTAATTATTTTCCCACGGTTTGCTATTTTTCTCAAGAGAATCCACTAGTGAAACCTACGGCCCCCGGGTCTCTTGATTAATATATTTGCCTTCACGATCTACTTTTATTTTCTTTTATTTTTAGTTCTATTAAACCAAAAATACAAAAGTACCTTGTTGCACTTTATTTCATTTGCGCTCTATTTATCCTATCTATTACAACTTTATCACGTCTCCTCGCCAATTTGTGGCACTGTTACCCGAACGGGATTAACAATCCCTTTAACATGTCGGGTTGCGAGTATTTGTTATTTGTGTGCAGGTGCTATTTACGTTGTGTTGCTTGGTTCTCCTACTGCTTTGATAACCTTGGTGTCATCACCGAGGGAAAGACCTACAATCGTTGTGCTGCATCATCCCTTCCTCTTTGGGGAAATACCGACGTAGTTTGAGCAGGCATTAGCGGACTGCTCGCATGCGTCCCGTCAACTCATGCCTGCTCGTGCAACACACGAGATGTGTGGCGGTACGTATATGGTTTTCTTTTTTGAGGATTAATTTTGCCTCTTTATTGCTTAACCATAGCATGGCATCTATATCGTTGGTCGAACGCACACAGATTAAATAAATACACCATTTGTGATGTTGTGTTCCAACTAGTAATAATCTTCCGTTTGTAAGAAGCCTATATCAAAACTTCTCTCGAATCGGTTCTGTCAGAAAAAAACTTGTCTCGAATATGTTCTGTCAAAAATAACCTTGCCTCCAATCTGACAAAAAAAAACCTTGCCTCCAATCTGACACCAGGACAAGTTTATGAATTTCAATTGAGTTTTGGATTTACTGGTATTTAGAAAACAATATTCTCAATGTTTGAATTTCTTGCCATTTCTTGCATGGGGACTAAGAATGCACCCAAGGACACACACATAATATTGCAATCCATGTTGGTGCTCTATTGTGCGCGCATGTAGTTAAATTTTGATTTTTACACATTAAATCCCTAGGAAATCAATCAGTGTATGAAAGTCTGAATGATCTTTGATTTCTTTTAATTTTTTGCACGACACTCCTTTGGTCACATGTTCACTACAATTTGTTTTGACATGACCGATGTGGCAGTGGTGGTGCGGTGGGTGGGTGGGTGGGGGGTTCTGGTACAATACGTGCTCGTGAGCCTCTGTGTGGGATTGACTGATTTGTAAGGCAGGTGCCACGTCAAATTCGTGAATTGGGTATGATAGAACAAATGCTAGCTACTCCTTATGCACGAGATGGAACTGAACATCCTGATATGCACTTGATCTAAGTGGACAAAATTTGTGGATTATTTAAGCTTGCAGGTTTGCCTGGAGATGAAGCTAATAAGAAGGTTTTCCCTTTATCTTTGAAGGGCAAAGCATTGACATGGTATAGGCTCTGCGATGATATTGGTACTTGGAACTAGAATCGATTTAAATTGGAATTTCACCAAAAAAATTAATCCTATGCATCTAGTCCATCGTGATTGGAATTATATATATAATTTTTGGCCTCATGAAGGAGAAAGTACCCCTCTAGCTTGAGGGAGGCTTAAGTCAATGTTATATTCATGCCCCAATCATGAACTCTCAAGAGAAATTTTTAATCAGAACTTTTATGCTCGGCTTTCTCATGATGATCAATCCATGCTCGATACTTCTTGTACTGGTTCTTTTATGAAGAATACTATTGAATTCAGGTGGGATCTTTTAGAAAGAATTAAACGCAACTTTGAAGATTGGGAACTCGACGAAGGTAAAGAGTCAGGTATTAAGCTTAAGTTTGATTGTGTTAAATCTTTTATGAATACCGATGCTTTTCACAAGTTTAGCACTAAATATGGACTTGACTCTAAGATAGTAGCCTCTTTCAGTGAATCATTTGCTACTCATGTTGATCTCCCAAAAGAAAAGTGCTTTCAATGTCATCCACCTATTAAATAAGAAATTAAAGAACTAGTTAAAGCTAAAGATGAAACTATTATTTACATTGTTGATCCAGTTGTGCCCACTACTTATATTGAAAAATCACCTTTCCCTATTAGGTTAAAGGAACATGCTAAGGTTTCAATTGTGGTTCGCAAAAGTAATATTAAAGCACCTAAACCATCTAAGAAAATTAATGTATAACCTAGTGTTGCTATGGTTAAAGGTGTCCTGGTAGAAAATATTGATGGGCATGTTATTTACTTCTATGATGAAGCTCCTAGAATTGCCAAACCCGATGAAAAAGAAAAACATAGACCTTTCGTTGCCATGCCTATTGTCTCAATTAAAATAGGAGATCATTGTTATCATGGTTTATGTGAGTTGGGTGCTAGTGTGAGTCCTATTCCTTTTACTTTATACCAACAAATTATGGATGACATAGCACCCGCTGAAATAGAAGACATAGATGTTACTATTAAACTTGCTAATAGAGACACCATCACACCACTTGGGATTGTTAGAGATGTTGAAGTCTTGTGTGGGAAAATAAAACACCCTACTGATTTTCTAGTTATTGGTTCCCCACAAGATGACTTTTGTGCCATTATCTTTGGTAGACCTTTCTTGAACACTGTTAGTGCTAAAATAGATTGTGAGAAACAAATTGTCAGTGTTAGCTTTGGTAATGAGTCTCATGATTTTAACTTATCCAAGTTTAATAGACAACCTCAGAAGAAAGAATTACCTAGTAAAGATGAAATAATTGGTCATGCTTGTATTGTTGTGCCTCCTACTGACCCACTAGAACAATATTTGCTAGACCATGAAAATGATATGCACATGCATGAAAGAAATGAAATAGATAAAAGTTTCTTTGAACAACAACCTCGGCTTAAACAAAATTTGCCTATTGAAATGCTAGGAGGTCCTCCTCCACCTAAAGGTAATACTCTGTTTTAATTAAAGCAATTGCCAGACACTTTGAAGTACACTTAACTTGATTAGAAAAAGAAATATTCTTTTATTATTAGTGCTAACCTTTCAAAGCATGAGGAAGAAAGATTATTGAAAATTTCGAAGAAGCACCGAGTTGCTATTGGATATACTCTTGATGATCTTAAGGGCGTTAGTCCCACACTATGTCAGCACAAGATTAATATGAAACCTGATGCTAAACCCGTTGTTTATCACCAATGTTTGAATCCTAAAATGAAAGAAGTGGTGAGAACTGAATTACTAAAGCTTCTGGAAGCAGGTATAATCAATCCCATAGCTGATAGTGGATGGGTAAGTCCTATTCATTGCGTCCCTAAGAAGGGAGGTATTATTGTTGTTCCTAACGAACAAAATGAACTCATTCCACAAAGAATTATTACTGGTTACAGAATGGTAATTGACTTTAGAAAATTAAATAAAGCTACTAGAAAAGATCATTACCCTCTGTCTTTTATTGATCAAATGCAATAAAGATTATCTAAGCACACACACTTTTGTTTTCTTGATGGATATTCTGGTTTTTCTCAAGTACCTATTTCACAACCTGATCAAGAGAAAACCACTTTTACTTGTCCTTTTGGAACTTATGCTTATAGACGTATGCCTTTTGGTTTATGCAATGCACCTGCTACCTTTCAAAGATGTATGACTGCCACTTTTACTTGTCATCATATTAACTCTGCTCATGCATATGCCCTATTTTTCATTGTCATAATTTGTGTTGTTAAGTTGCTTTTTGCATTGATCATCTTGGTTTAATCTTGATGCCTATGAACCTGAACCTTAATGATATTTGAAGCATGTTATCTGTACTTCGAGTGCATGTCAAGTTCGTGCCCTTATTGTCCTGTAGCATGTTGTTTTGATGATTGCTAAGTGCCTACTTGCAGTTTTGGGCAGATTGTTGCTATAACTTGTTTGGAGTGTATGTGTTGAACCATTGCTCCTTTTTCATCATGCTCTATATGCAAGTTGCTTAGAATTACATGTAGTTTCATATTATCTTGTTGTATCCTTGTTTTGAGCATATGTGCTTGATATTTGAATGCATTTTGCATCAATGCCATGTTTAATTTGTTTTGCTCATATTTTCTAGGGCGTAGCTCCGAATAAAATGAACTTTATATGTAACTTAACTAGAAAAACGTGTAGATTATCATGGTGCATCTTAACTTCTTGTTTAACAATTTGAACATAATGTGTTATTCAGATCAGGAACAATTTCGAAATTTGCATATGACGACTTACCGAAATTGTTATATGTTGTTCTCAGCCTCATTTAAATTTGCATTGATGTGATGTTCTTGTATGCATCATATCTTGCCATGAGTAGTATCATGTGGCCTTGTCATGAATCATACTTGGTTGAGCATCATGCCATGTTTATGTGTTGTGTGTTTACCTTGTTGTTTGCTTGTGCTTCTTCTCGATAGTTCCTATTTCGTTGCGATCGTGAGGATTTGTTCGACTATGCTTGGTTCGTCTACGCTCATTCGTCTTCTTCATTGACTCGTTCTTCTTCCTAGTGGGATTTCAGGCAAGATGACCGTTACCCTGGATCTCACAACTATCATTTCTATGCTAGTTGTCTCGATGCTATCGCTATGTCGCGCTTCCTAACATTTGTTTATCACGCCTCCCAAATTGCCATGAAACAACCTCTAACTTTTTCACCATCTTAGCAAACAGTTGTTTGGCTATGTTACCGCTTTGCTCAGCCCCTCTTATAGCGTTGCTAGTTGCAGGTTGTTCCATGTTGGGACATGGATATCATGGATATCATGGATATCTTGGGATATCACAATATCTCTTATTTAATTAATGCACATATATACTTGGTAAAGGGTGGAAGGCTCGGCCTTATGCCTGGTGTTTTGTTCCACTCTTGCCACCATAGTTTCCGTCATACCGTGTTATGTTCCTTGATTTTGCGTCCCTAACCCGATGAGGGTTTATGGGCCCCTCTTGACAGTTCACTTCAAATAAAACTCTTCCAGCAAGGCCCAACATTGGTTTTACCATTTGCCCGACATAATAACTAATCATGATAATAAACTTGACGCATAGGGAGTTAGCGCTACCCGAGGTTTGTTTCAACATAATACAGGGGGCCAGTGCTGATGGTGTTGGTCCGAAACAGAGCCACTTGCGGTGCCACCCCTTCACCTGGTGTTTTCGATTGCCGTACATACTGCTCATCCAGACGTGGCCAGCGACGAGATACGCGCAACTACTACGAGGGTGTCGGCACGCTGGGAGTTCTTGCTGGATTAGTTTTACCATTGTCGTAATGTCTTGTGCACCGGGATCCCGAGTCTGATCGGATGTCCCGCGATGGAGGATTGTCTCCGCGGATCGTGAGCTTGACATGGGCTTAGTTGGGACACCCCTGCAGGGTTTAAAATTTCCAGAGCCGGTCCTCGCGGTTACACGGATGTTTGCGGACAGGTGCGCAGTCATGTTGTTCATGACGTTTGTGAACCGTCGTGGCACACAACATGGCACATGTAATGGACTGGATGCACAGACGTATGTTCCAAGAGGGAACGTTCCTGTGGCTCGACAAGGACGTCAGTTCTCTAAGTGGGGGTGTCTGTGATACCCTGGCTTATTAGTGATGATATACTACTCATACCAATAAGGAATTCCTTCTTTCCGAGAGCCCATTCAGGTAGAACTCCAAAGTTAAGCGTGCTCAGCTTTGAGTAGTTTCAGGATGGGTGGCCGACCAGGAAGTTGCGCCAAGGTGCGCATGAGTGAGGACAAAGTGCACACAAAAGACTAGTATTGATCTGTGGGGCCAGTCTATATCCCGCCAGGAGTAATGACCACCGGAGGGTGTGTCCGGGGCGTTACAAGTTGGTATCAAAGCCTCGACCGACCATAGGAGCCCCCTTGATCGATCGTAGTTTGGCCGTTCTAGAGTCTAGAAGAAAACTATTTCAGAGTCTAGTTATATTGGGGAGTAGGAATTCTTTTTACTTCTCAGCCCCTTCGTCGTTCTAGTGAGGTATCTTGACGTAGGTGTTTTGATTTACTCCACTTCCCCTTCAATTTTTTTAGGATCGCGCAGGTGTTTTCGTTCGTTGTCTATCCTTTGGTCAGCCGGTGCACTTCTCTTCGAGTTGATTCGATCCTTCTTCATCTCTGCAAGATCAATCCTCAATTCTTTCTCAACGAAATTGTTTCCTTGTCCTCAGTTGTCTTCTTTTTCCCACCCGCCCACCCTTTGTAACATCCCAAATTTTCAATTTGGAATGTTATACATTAGATCATCATTGCATATCATATTTTATTGCATTTTGGCTTGATCCTAGAAATTCTATGCAACTCAAGGACCCACGGAGAGAGTTGGGGATTTCAATTTTCATATTTGAGTTTTTCTCAAATTTTGAAAAGAGGATCGTTTGATTTTAATTATTTTCTCTTCGAATATTTCTTTTATAAAAATAAAAGAGAGGAACTAAAATGACTTTCCCAAAATAAAGAAATATTGGAGATTTAATACTAAAATCAACGAATAATTTTATTCGGAGTTTTATCGCTATTTTATTTGAATTAGGAAAAATATGCGTTTTTCAAAATTGCATTATAGGCCCAAATAAATGTTCACCTTATCCGCTATATTTTTAGAGGACGGGGAAAACTCATTTCAGGATTTTTGGAGTCCTTTTAGTATTTCTTTTCTTCATTTTTCTGCGCGGAATTATTAAAAAAAACAAAACCGACTCCGGGCCGTAACCAGCCAGGACTCCCCAGCCGGCCCCTCTTATAAGCCACCACCCCAAGCCGCCTCAGCCCACCCAATCCCACCCGCGCCTAACCCTAACCCTAGCCGCCGGATCCGCCGTCGCCGCCGCCGCGCCGCCGCCGACACCTGTAACATCCCAAATTTTCAATTTGGCATGTTATACACTAGATCATCATTGCGTATCATATATCATATTTTATTGCTTTTGTCCTGATCAAGAAATTCTACACAACTCAAGGGCCCACGAAGAGAGTTGAGGATTTCGTTATTTTCATATTTGAGTTTTCCAAATTTTGATAATAGGATCATTTGATTTTATTTATTTTATTTTCAATTGTTTCTGTTATAAAAATCTGAGAGAGGGAATAAAATGACTTTTCCAAAATAAAGAAATGTTGAGGATTTAATAAAAAATCAAATAAGATTTATTTCGGAGTTTTTGGCTTTTATTTGAATTTAGGAAAATTGCATGTTTTTCAAACTGCATTTTAGGGCCAAGAAAATGTTCATCTCGTTCTAAATATTTTATTTAAACGGTCAAAATTTGTTTTGGCATTTTTAGAATTTTATTTTGTTTTCTAGGATTTTTCTTAGTTTCGGCGGAATAGTTTAAAAAAAATATTTACCGCGCACCCAACTGGGCCGAAGGCCCAGCCGAGCCGGCCGAGCGCCGCCGCCGTCTCCTACTCCGGATCGGGACCGAAGTCCCGATCGCCGCTGCCGCCCGAGTCCGGGAGGGCCACGCCTCCCCGCCTCCTCCCGCAAGCCACCCCCCCTCTATAAATACCACCGCCACCGCCCTCCTCACCTGCCACCCCGACCCGCCGAGCCGCCGTCGCCGCAGATCTCGCCGCCGCTACCGTCGCCGCTGCTGCCGCCGCCCGCCGCCATACCCGCCGCCTGCCGCCGCCGCCGGAGCCCCGCCGCCCCATCGAAGACCCGCCGAAGGCCGAGCCGAGGTAGCCGCCCACCGCCCTAGTTTTCTAAAGAAAATCGATACAGTTTTTTCAGAAACCCTAGGTTTGTTTTTTAGATCAGTTTATTTTTTTCCGGTTTATTTATTTAGCGAGTGTTCGCTTGTTCGTTCGTTTTAACGGACGAGATCACCGTTCAGTTGCTATTAACGAACGTCCGTTCGTTAATCCATTCGTCAGTTTTTATTTTTTTCGAGTTTTCCGCGATTATTCTAGATCGCGATTTCTGATCGATATTTGTTCTAGTATAACTTTTCGCTCGTTTATCAGAACCAGGCGATTCAAGCACCTAGAAAGTACCCAAGGGGTGCTCCGAGGGGAGCACAACCCACCAGGGCGTGCCTGGGGGCCCAGGCGCGTCCAGTTGGATTATGCCCACCTCGGTGGCCTCCCGCACCGCCTCTTTGCTCTATAAATACCCCAATATTCCAGAAACCCTAGGGAGTCGACAAAAATCAATTCCAGCTGCCGCAAGTTCCAAAAACACCATATCCAATCTAGACACTTTCACAAAGGGGTTCATCAAGTCCATTGGTGCCTCTCCGTTGATGCGTGAGTAGTTCTTCGTAGACCTACGGGTCCATAGTTAGTAGCTAGATGGCTTCCTCTCTCTCTCTCTCTCTCTCTCTCTCTATCTATCTATATATCTATCTATTCTCAATACAATGGTCTCTTGGAGATCCATATGATGTAAGTCTTTTTGCGGTGTGTTTGTTGGGATCCGATGAACTTTGAGTTTAGGATCAGATCTATGTTTTTATCCATGAAAGTTATTTGAGTCTTCTTTGATCTCTTATATGCATGATTGATTATAGCCTTGTATTTCTTGTCCGATATTTGGGTTTTGTTTGGCCAACTTGATCTACTTATCTTGCAATGGGAAGAGGTGCTTTGTGATGGGTTTGATCTTACGGTGCTTGATCCCAGTGATAGAAGGGGAAATGACACGTATGTATCATTGCTTTTAAGGATAACAAGATGGGGTCTATTTCTACATAAATAGATCTTGTCTACATAAGGTCATCGTTCTTATTGCATTACTCTGTTTTTTCATGAACTTAATACACTAGATGCATGCTGGATAGCGGTCGACGTGTGGAGTAGTAGTAGTAGATGTAGGGAGGAGTCGGTCTATGAATCTTGGAGGTGATGCCTATATAATGATCATTGCCTGGATATCGAGATTATTATTTGAAGTACTATCAATTACCCAACAGTAATTGTTTTCCCACCGTTTGCTATTTTTCTCGAAAGAAGCCACTAGTGAAACCTATGGCCCCCGGGTCTCTTCTTTAATATATTTGCCTTCGCAATCTACTTTTATTTTCAGTTCTATTAAACCAAAAATACAAAAATACCTTGCTACACTTTATTTAATTTCCACTCTATTTATCCTATCTATTACAACTTTATCACGTCTCCTCACCAATTTGTGGCACCGTTACCCGAAATGGATTGACAACCCCTTTAACACGTCGGGTGGCGAGTATTTGTTATTTGTGTGCAGGGGATGTTTAGGTTGTGTTCCTTGGTTCTCCTACTATTTCGATAACCTTGGTCTCATCACTGTGACAAATACCTACCATCGTTGTGCTGCATCATCACTTCCTCTTTGGGGAAATACCGACATAGTTCAAGCAGGCATCAAAAGGAATTTCTGGTGCCATTGCTAGGGAGGATCATCAACATCAACCAGGTTTCTAATCACAAATCTCATCTCCTCAAAATTTACATTATTTGCCATTTGCCTTCTGTTTTCCTCTCCCCCACTTAAGAAACATTTACCGTTTTATTCGCCCTCTTTTTCGTTCGCCGTTTTCTTGTCAGATCTATTTTTGAGTGCAACCTATTTGTGTAGTCACCATGACTCAAGATAACACCAAGTTGTGTGATTTCTCAAGTACCAACAACAACAATTTTGTTAGCACTCCGACTTCTCCTCCCGCCACTATTGTGGAGTCTTGTGATATTAATACTGCTTTGCTAAATCTTGCTATGAAAAATCAAAATGCCGGTACTCCTAATGAGGATGCTACGTTCCAGCTTAACACATTCGTGGAATTGTGTGATATGCAAAAGAAAAAAAGATGTGTACAATGCTGTTATCAAGTTGAAATTATTTCCATTTTCTTTGCGAGAATGTGCAAAAATTTGGTTTTCTTCTTTGCCTCGCAATAGTATCGATTCTTGGAACAAGTGCAAGGATGCTTTCATTACTAAGTATTTTCTGCCCGCAAAAATCATTTCCCTTAGAACCCAGATCATGAATTTCAAGCAACTTGAACATGAGCATGTTGCACAATCTTGGGAAAGGATGAAATTGATGCTAAGAAATTGCCCAGCTCATGGGTTTAATCTCTGGATGATCATACAAAAAATTTATGCGGGGTTGAATTTTGTTTCTCGTAATCTTTTAGATTCCACCGCGCGGGGTACTTTTACAGAAATTACTTTGGGTGAAGCAACTAAATTGCTAGACAATACCATGGCAAATTATTCACAATGGCATACCGAAAGAGCTGCTACTAGTAAAAAAGTCAATTCGGTAGAAGAAATTACATCTTTGAGTGAAAAAGTTGATGCTCTTATGAAGTTGGTTGCTAATAAAAGTGCTCCTATTGATTTTAATGATGCACCTTTGTCTACTTCAATTGAGCAAAATAGTGATGCCATAGATGTGAATTTTATCTCGCGAAACAATTTCAATAACAATGCTTATAGATGTAATTTTAATCCTAGGCCTTTTCCTAGTAATTTCTCTAATAATTATGATAATTCTATGGCAATCCTTCTTATAATAATAATAGAAACACCTCCGATCTTGAGAATAATAATAAAGAGTTTATCAATACTCAAAAAGTTTTCAATGCTACGATAGAAGAAAATTGAATAAAGTTGATGATATGTCTAGAAGTATTGATAGAATTTCTCATAATGTAGAAACTCTCAAGATGAAAATTTGTGTGCCTAAAGTTGAAGAATCTATTAAAGCTCTTTATGTTTCTATGGATGAAAGTAAGAAAAGAACCGCTATGCTTAGAGCTAAAAGAGATTTTTTAGAAACATCGTTTTCAAGTGATTACTTTCATAAAAGTGATGAAGATCTTAAAATGATTGGTGTTTCTTCTATTGATTATTTGTTTAGTAAAATTAAGATTGATGAAAAGGGGACTGGAGAAGAGTCAACTTTAGCTAGAAGGCGCCCCTATACTTCGGAGAGTGAAAATCTTGTTGAGAAAATTGATAAAAGTGGGTTCGAAGAGGTCAAGACTTTAACTAGTGATATGCCCACTATATTGGATTACAAAGACTTTAATTACAATAGTTTCTCTTTGGTTGATTGTATTTCTTTGTTGCAATCCATGATAAATTCACCCCATGCTTATGAGAAAAATAAAGCTTTTACTAAACATATTGTTGATGCTATGATGAAAGCTTTTGAAGACAAGTTGGAATTAGAAGTTTCAATTCCTAGAAAATTACTTGAGGAATGGGAACCTACCATCAAAGTCAAGATTAAAAATTGTGAGTGTTTTGCTTTATGTGACTTGGGTGCTAGTGTTTCTACAATTCCAAAATGTTTATGTGATGTGCTTGGTCTTACCGATACTGAAGAATGCTCTTTAAATTTGCACTTGGCGGATTCTACTATTAAAAAGCCTATGGGAAGAATTAATGATGTTCTTATTCTTGCAAATGGGAATTATGTGCCCATAGATTTTACTGTTCTTGATATTGATTGCAATCCGTCTTGTCCAGTTATACTTGGCAGACCGTTTTTACGTACTATTGGTGCCGTGATTGATATGAAAGAAGGCAATCAAATTTAAATTTCCATTAAGGAAGGGCATGGAACACTTCCCTAGAAAAAGAATTAGGCCACCATATGAATCAATCATGAGGGCATCGTATGGATCCATAGCTAAAGATGACAACACATAGATCCTTCGTGTTATGCCTAGCTAGGGGCGTAAAACGATAGCGCTCGTTGGGAGGCAACCCAACTTGTATCTTTTTGCTTTTTGGCTTTCTTGCTGTTTTCAATAAAATACCCAATTATTCCTCTGATTAGATGTGTTTTTGTGGTTTAAATTAGTGTTTGTGCCAAGCCAGGCCTTTGGGATGATTTAGGTGAGAGTTGATTTGATCTTGCTGAAAAACAGAAACTTTTGCGATCACAAAATTATTTTTCTTTTTTATCAGAAGAGTTCTTTTGAGTTGATTCTTTTTGCAGAAGGTTAATAAACAAATTATTCACGTCTTCCTATGTTTTTAGATTTTTCTTCCTATGAACTTATGAAATTGTTAGCTACTAAGAGTGCCCCTCTTGGTCCCGATGATATGCCTTTGTCTACTTTGATTGAGAATAATAATGAATCTATGGATGTGAATTTTGTTGCTAGGAATAGTTTTGGAAACAATGCTTATAGAGGAAACTTTAATCCTAGATTGTTCCCAAGTAATTCCTCTAATAATTATGGAAATTCCTACAATAATTCTTATGGTAATTTTAATAAGATGCCCTCTGATTTTGAGAATAGTGTGAAAGAATTTATGATCTCTCAATAGAATGTTAATGCCTTGCTTGAAGAAAAATTGCTCAAAGTTGATGATTTGGCTAGGAACGTTGATAGACTTTCGCTTGATGTTGATTATCTTAAACTTAGATATACCCCTCCTAAGCATGATATCAATGAGTCTCTCAAAGCCATGAGAATTTCCATTGACGAATGCAAAGAAAGAACCGCTAGATTGCGTGCTAAGAAAGATTGCTTTGTAAAGGCGTGTTCTTCTAGTTTCCACGAAAATAATGATGAAGACCTTAAAGTTATTGATGTGTCCCCTATTAGATCTTTGTTTTGCAATATGAATCTTAATAATGATGGGACTGATATGAGTCAACTTTAGTTAAAAGGCGTCCCAATGATTCGGAGTTTTTAGACGTTGATGCTAAATTTGGTAAAAGTGGGATTGGAGAGGTCAAAACTTTAAATAGCATTGAACCCACTATCTTGGATTTCAAGGAATTTGATTATGATAATTGTTCTTTAGAAGGTTGTATTTCCTTGTTGCAATCCGTTGTGAATTCTCCTCATTCTTATAGTCAAAATAAAGCTTTTACCAAACATATTGTTGATGCCTTGATGCAATCTTATGATGAAAAACTTAATTTGGAAGTTTCTATACCTAGAAAACTTAATGATGAGTGGGAACCTACTACAAAGATTAAAAGTAAAGATCATGAGTGTTATGCTTTATGTGATTTGGGTGCAAGTGTTTCCACGATTCCAAAAACTTTATGTGATATTCTAGGTTTCCATGATCTTGATGATTGTTCTTTAAATTTGCACCTTGCGGATTCCACCATTAAAAAGCCAATGGGAAGGATCAATGATGTTCTCATTGTTGCAAATAGAAATTTGGTGCCCGTAGATTTTTATCGTTCTTGATATAGATTGCAATCTTCCTTGCCCTATTATTCTTGGTAGACCTTTCCTTAGAACTATTGGCGCGGTTATTGATATGAAGGAAGGGAATATTAGATTCCAATTTCCATTAAGGAAAGGCATGCAGCGCTTTCGAAGAAGGAAAATTAATTACCTTATGAATCTATCATGCAAGCTACTTATGAATTGAGTGCCAAAGATGGCACTACTTAGATCTATCCTCGCTTTTATGCCTAGCTAGGGGCGTTAAACGATAGCGCTAGTTGGGAGGCAACCCAATTTTACTTGTGTTTTTTTGTTTTTGTTTCTGTTTAGTAATAAATTTTGCATCTACCTTCTGTTTAGATGTGTTTTTATGTTTTAATTAGTGTTTGTGCTAAGTAGAACCTATAGGATAACCTATGGTGATAGTTAATTTGATTCTGCTAAAAAACAAAAACTTTTCACGCACGAAATTAGTTTTGTTAAATCACAGAAATGTGCTTTTGCATTGATTCTTTTTTATGTAGATCAATAGAAAAATTTCCCAGGACTTCCTATGTTGTTAGGATTTTTAGAGTTACAGAAGTATTGCGGGTTACAGATTGCTATAGACTGTTCTGTTTTTGACAGATTCTGTTTTTCGTGTGTTGTTTGTTTATTTTGATGCATCTATGGCTAGTACTAAGTGGTATGAACAATAGAGAACTTGGAATACAGTAGGTTTAACACCAATATAAATAAAGAATGAATTCATTATAGTACCTTATGTGGTGGTTTTGCTTTCTTTCACTAACGAAGCTTATTAGATTTCCTGTTGAGTTTTGTGTCGTGAAGTTTTCAAGTTTTGGGTAAAGATTTGATGGACTATGGAATAAGGAGTGGAAAACGCCTAAGCTTGGGGATGCCCATGGCACCCAAGATATTCAAGAATAGACAAAAGCCTAAGCTTGGGGATGCCCCGGGAAGGCATCCCCTCTTTCGTCTTCGTTTATCGGTAACTTTACTTGGAGCTATATTTTTATTCGCCACATGATATGTGTTTTGCTTGGAGCGTCTTGTATGATATTAGTTTTTGCTTTTTTGTTTTCCACAATCATCCTTGCTGTACACACCTTTTGGGAGAAGCCCACTTGATTAGAATTTATTAGAATACTCTATGTGCTTCACTTATATCTTTTGAGCTAGATAGTTTTTGCTCTAGTGCTTCACCTATATATTTTAGAGCACGGAGGTGTCTTAATTTTGAAGAAATAGTTGATCTCTCATGGTTCACTTATATTATTTTGAGAGTCTCTTAGAACAGCATGGAATTTGCTATTGTTATAAAATTGGTCCTAGAATGGTAGGCATCCAAGTTGGGTATAATAAAAACTATCATAGAAAGTGAATTGGATGCTATGATCAATTTGATACTTGATAATTGTTTTGAGATATGGATGTAGTGGTATTAAAGTCATGCTAGTTGGGTGATTATGAATTTAAATAATGCTTGTGTTGAAATTTGTGATTCTCGTAGCATGCACGGATGTTGAACCGCTTTGTGATGAAGTTGGAGCACAATTTTATTTATTGATTGTATTCCTTATGAGTGACGGTCGGGGACGAGCGATGGTCTTTTCCTACCAATCTGTCCCCCTAGGAGCATGCGCGTAATACTTTGTTTTTGATGACTTGTAGATTTTTGCAATAAGTATATAAGTTCTTTTGACTAATGTTGAGTCCATGGACTATACGCACTCTCAGCCTTCCACCATTGCTAGCCTCTCTTGTGCCGCACAACTTTCACCGGTACCATACACCCACCATATACCTTCCTCAAAACAGCCACCATACCTACCTATTATGGCATTTCCATAGCCATTCCGAGATATATTGCCATGCAACTTTCCACCGTTCCGTTTATTATGACATGCATCATCATTGTCATATTGCTCTTTGCATGATCATGTAGTTGACATCGTATTTGTGGCAAGGCCACCTTAATAATTTTGATACATGTCGCTCTTGATTCATTGCATATCCCGGTACACCGCCGGAGGCATTCATATAGAGTCATATCTTTTTCTAAGTATTGAGTTGTAATTCTTGAGTTGTAAGTAAATAAAAGTGTGATGATCTTCATTATTCGAGCATTGTCCCAGTGAGGAAAGGATGATGGAGACTATGATTCCCCCACATGTCGGGATGAGACTTCGGACTAAAGAAAAAAAAAGAAAAAAAAAGAAAGGCAAAAAAAAGAAAGGCCAAAGAAAAAAAAAGGGAAAAAGAGAAAAAAAAGAAATGAGAGAAAAAGAGAGAAGGAACAATGCTACTATCCTTTTACCACACTTGTGCTTCAAAGTAGCACCATGATCTTCATGATAGAGAGTCTCCTATGTTGTTACTTTCATATACTAGTGAGAGATTTTCATTATATAGCTTGGCTTGTATATTCCAATGATGGGCTTCCTCAAAATTCCCTAGGTCTTCGTGAGCAAGCGAGTTGGATGCACACCCACTTAGTTTCTTTTGTTGAGCTTTCATACATTTATAGCTCTAGTGCATCCGTTGCATGGCAATCCCTACTCACTCACATTGATATCTATTAATGGGCATCTTCATAGCCCGTTGATATGCCTAGTGGATGTGAGACTATCTTCTCCCTTTTTGTCTTCTCCACCACCACCATTCTATTCCACATATAGTGCTATGTCCATGGCTCACGCTCATGTATTGCGTGAAAGTTGAAAAAGTTTGAGATTACTAAAGTATCAAACAATTGCTTGGCTTGTCATCGGGGTTGTGCATGATTAAATACTTTGTGTGATGAAGATAGAGCAACAACCATACTATATGATTTTGTAGGGATAACTTTCTTTAGCCATGTTATTTTGAGAAGACATGATTGCTTGATTAGTATGCTTGAAGTATTACTATTTCTTATGTCATGAACTTTTGTTTTGAATCATTTGGATCTGAACATTCATGCCACAATAAAGAAAATTACATTGAGAATTATGCTAGGTAGCATTCCACATCAAAAATTCTGTTTTTATCATTTACCTACTCGAGGACGAGCAGGAATTAAGCTTGGGGATGCTTGATACGTCTCAAACATATCTATAATTTTTGATTGCTCCAAGATATTATATTACCCGTTTTGGATGTTTATGGGATTTACTTTACACATTTATATCATTTTTGGGACTAACCTACTAACCGGAGGCCCATCCTGTATTGCTATTTTTTTGCCTATTTCAGTGTTTCGAAGAAAAGGAATATCAAACAGAGTCCAAACGGAATGAAACCTTTGGGAGAGTGATTTTTGGAACGAACGTGATCCAGAGGACTTGGAGTGCAAGTCAAGAAGCAGTCGAGGCGGCCACGAGGGTGGAGGGCATGCCCCTATCTCGTGGGGCCCTCGGGTGGCCACCGACCTACTTCTTCCTCCTATATATACCCACGTACCCCGAGAACATCAGAAGAGACCACGAAAACCTAATACCACCGCCACAACCTTCTGTATCAACGAGATCCCATCTTGGAGCCTTCGCCGGCGCTCCGTCGGAGGGGGAATCGAACATGGAGGGCTTCTACATCAACACCATAGCCCCTCCGATGAGTTATGAGTAGTTTAGCACAGACCTTCGGGTCCATAGTTATTAGCTAGATGGCTTCTTCTCTCTTTCTGGATCTGAATACCATGTTCTCCTCGATCTTCTTGGAGATCTATTCGGTGTAACTCTTTTTGCAGTGTGTTTGTCGAGATCTGATGAATTGTGGGTTTATGATCAAGTTTATCTATGAGAAATATTTGAATCTCCTATGAATTCTTTTATGTATGATTGAGTTATCTTTACAAGTCTCTTTGAATTATCAATTTGGTTTGGCCTACTAGATTGATCTTTCTTGCAATGGGAGAAGTGCTCAGCTTTGGGTTCAATCTTGCGGTGTCCTTTCCCAGTGACAATAGGGGCAGCAAGGCACGTATTGTATTGTTGCCATCGAGGATAAAAAGACGGGGTTTATATCATATTGAATGAGTTTATCCCTCTACATCATGTCATCTTTCTTAATGCGTTACTCTGTTCTTTATTAACTTAATACTCTAGATGCATGCTGGATAGCGGTCGATGTGTGGAGTAACACTAGTAGATGCAGGCAGGAGTCGGTCTACTTGTCACGGACGTGATGCCTACATACATGATCATGCATAGATAATCTCATAATTGTTCGCTTTTCTATCAATTGCTCGACAGTAATTTGTTCACCCACCGTAATACTTATGCTCTCGAGAGAAGCCATAGTGAAACCTATGGCCCCCGGGTCTATCTTTTATCATATAAGCTTTTCATCTACTTTTATTTGCATCTTTACTTTTCCAATCTATATTATAAAGTACCAAAAATATATTTATCTTATCATACTATCTCTATCAGATCTCACTTTCACAAGTGGCCGTGAAGGGATTGACAACCCCTTTATTGCGTTGGTTGCGAGTTCTTTGTTTGTTTGTGTAGGTGCGTGGGACTTTTGAGGAGCCTCCTACTACATTGATACCTTGGTTCTCAAAAACTGAGGGAAATACTTACGCTAGTATTGCTGCATCACCCTTTCCTCTTCAAGGAAAACCAACGCAAGCTCAAGACATAGCACAACTGCTTATAGTAGTGGTTTGCTTTCTTATACAAACGGATCTCACGAAGGTTTTGTTGAGTTTTGTGTGATTGAAGTTTTCAAGTTTTGTATGATGGATGAAGGAATAAGGATTAGCAAAAGGCTAAGCTTGGGGATGCCCGAGGCACCCCAAGATAATATTCAAGAAGTAGCAAGCAACTAATCTTGGGGATGCCCCCGAGTGGCATCCCCTCTTTCTTCTAACAACCATAGGTATTTTACTTGGAACTATATTTTTATTCGTCACATATTATGAGTTTTTCTTGGAGCGTCTTGTATAATATGAGTCTTTGCTTGTTTTGCTTTGTGTTTTAAGTCTTGAATCCTTGATGGACACACCTTTTTGAGAGAGCCAAAAATTATGCTATGCTTCCTCCTATGCTTCACTTAAGTTTTTAGAGCCATGGAATTGCTCTAGTGCTTCACTTATATCTTTTTGAGCACAGTGTGCTTTGCTATTTTTGAAGAAACACTCTCATGCTTCACTCAGATATATTTGGGAGTTAGTAATTTTTTTAAGAAATCCTCGCTTACTTTACTTAGATTGTTTTGAGAGAAAGAAACATCATGCTCATGTTCTTCACTTATATTTGTGTGAGCTTATTAAAAGCAACATATGAAAATATCCCAAAGTGATAGATACCAAGGAGGACATAATAAAAACTTTCATGAAGATCACTGGAAAAATAAACTTGGTTCTTAGTAATAGTTTTGAGATATAACGATGTGATATGTGAGTCATGTTGATGAGTAATTGTGCTTTAGTAAGAATATTGGTGTTAAGGTTTGTGATTCCCTATGCAAGCACGGAAGTCAATAGTTATGCAATGAAATTACATCCTACTTATGGTGCATTATTCGGTGTTACTTATGCTTAATGCTTGGGTACGAGATTTTTCGTTTCTTGGTTGGGCGCTTCTCGATCTTTTTGCTACCCTTCATTTTGCACTAAGTATGATCACTACTTGTGCATCCAAAACCCTTTAAACCAGTTTTTCCATATGAGTCCACTATACCTACCTCTATGCGGTATTTCCGTGCTGTTCTAAGCAAATTTGCGTGTGCCATCTCTAATTTTCAAAATAAATTTCTCTCTTGCGTGCTCGTACTAATCGCGAGGTGGTGAGGGGTGGCCGATATTTTCCATGCTACATGTGCTATTCTCACGATGAGTGTTTATTCACTTGTCATTGCACGGGAGTACGACAAAGGTATTAGGGATGCCCAGTCCCGAAATGAAAAAATGAATTTACTTTACGTTGTCAAATAATAAATTCCTTGGAAAGTGTTGGTATGGAGGGCACCCGTGGATACGAAGAAGCCATTGAAAGTGAAAGTATGGTGGCAAAAGGAATAAACTTTATTTTCTGTTTGGGAACCACCTATTATGTATCTAGCATGGAAAGTGTTGGGAGATCCAAGTCATTTTCGTTGGTGTGAAAAGTATGCCTCCCAAAATGTTTTTATCTCTCAATTTTTGCTTTGAGCTCTGGCACCTCTACAAATCCCTACTTCCCTCTGCGAAGGGCCTTCCTTTTACTTTATGCAATTTTTATTTTGAATTTGAGTCTCCATCTTCTCTTATGAAGCACCACCTAAGGGGCACTATGGTCCTATTTGAGCATTGGGTGTAGCTAATATTCGAGTGTGTTTTATGAATGGATCAATGATTGAGCAAAATAGGCTAGGGATAACTTGCTTTAGTGTTGATATTTTGAAAGACATGGTTGCTTATTGGTATGCTTGAGTATTAAAGTCTTCATGTCAAAACTAGACTATTGCTTTGAACCATACAAAAGTTCAAATATCCATGCTATAAATAAAAATCATGTGATGAACATGTTAGGCAACATTCCACATAAAAAATTCTGTTTTATCATTTACCTACTCAAGGACGAGCAGGATATGTGTCCGACGTATCTATAATTTTTTATTGTTCCATGATGTTATATTATCATTCTTGGATGTTTTACAATCATTTTATAGTCATTTTATATCATTTTTTGGTACTAACCTATTGACATAGTGCCCAGCAGTTGCTGTTTTCTGCTTGTTTTTTACATCAAAGGAAATTAATATCAAAAGGAGTCCAAACGCAGCGAAACTTTTTGTAGTTTTTTTCTAGACCAGAAGATACCATATGGGCCAAGAAACTACTTGAGGGGTGCTCCGAGGAGATCACAACCCACCAGGGCACGCCTGGGGGCCCAGGCACGCCCAGGTGGGTTATGCCCACCTCGGTGGCCTCCCGCACCGCCTCTTTGCTCTATGAGCACCTCAATATTCCCGAAACCCTAGGGGAGTCGACGAAAATTAATTCCAGCCTCCGCAAGTTCCAGAAACACCAGATCCAATCTAGACACCATCACGGAGGGGTTCATCATGTCCATTTGCGCCTCTCCGATGATGCCTGAGTAGTTCTTTGTAGACCTAGGGGTCCATAGTTAGTAGCTAGTTGGCTTCCTCTCTCTCTCTCTCTCTTGATTCTCAATACAATGGTCTCTTGGTGATCCATATGATGTAAGTCTTTTTGCGGTGTGTTTGTTGGGATCCGATGAACTTTGAGTTTATGATCAGATCTATGTTTTTATCCATGAAAGTTATTTGAGTCTTCTTTGATCTCTTATATGCATGATTGATTAAAGCCTCGTATTTCTTCTCCAATATTTGGGTTTTGTTTGGCCAACTTGATCTACTTATCTTGCAATGGGAAGAGGTGCTTTGTGATGGGTTCGGTCTTACGGTGCTTGATCCCAGTGACAAAAGGGGAAACGACACGTATGTATCATTGCTATTAAGGATAACAAGATGGGGTCTATTTCTACATAAATAGATCTTGTCTACATCATGTCATTGTTCTTATTGCATTACTCTATTTTTCCATGAACTTAATACACTAGATGCATACTGGATAGCGGTTGATGTGTGGAGTAATAGTAGTAGATGCAGGCAGGAGTCGGTCTACTAATCTTGGACGTGATGCCTATATAATGATCATTACCTCGATATCATCATGATTATTTGAAGTTCTATCAATTGCCCAATAGTAATTATTTTCCCACGGTTTGCTATTTTTCTCAAGAGAAGCCACAAGTGAAACCTACGGCCCCCGGGTCTCTTGATTAATATATTTTCCTTTGCGATCTACTTTTATTTTCTTTTATTTTTAGTTCTATTAAACCAAAAATGCAAAAGTACCTTGTTGCACTTTATTTAATTTGCGCTCTATTTATCCTATATATTACAACTTTATCACGTCTCCTCGCCAATTTGTGGCACTGTTACCCGAACGGGATTAACAATCCCTTTAACACGTCGGGTTGCGAGTATTTGTTATTTGTGTGCAGGTGCTGTTTACATTGTGTTGCTTGGTTCTCCTACTGGTTTGATAACCTTGGTGTCATCACGGAGGGAAAGACCTACAATCGTTGTGCTGCATCATCCCTTCCTCTTTGGGGAAATACCGACGTAGTTCGAGCAGGCATTAGCGGACTGCTCGCATGCGTCCCGTCAACTCATGCCTGCTCATGCAACACACGAGATGTGTGGCGGTACGTATATGGTTTTCTTTTTTGAGGATTAATTTTGCCTCTTTATTGCTTAACCATAGAATGGCATCTATATTGTTGGTCTAATGCACACGGATTATATAAATACACCATTTGTGATGTTGTGTTCCAACTAGTAATAATCTTCCGTTTGTAAGAAGCCTATATCAAAACTTCTCTCGAATCGGTTCTGTCAGAAAAAAACTTGTCTCGAATATGTTCTGTCAAAAATAACCTTGCCTCCAATCTGACCAAAAAAAACCTTGCCTCCAATCTGACACCAGGACAAGTTTATGAATTTCAACTGAGTTTTGGATTTACTGGTATTTCGAAAACAATATTCTCAATGTTTGAATTTCTTGCCATTTCTTGCATGGGGACTAAGAATGCACCCAAGGACACACATATAATATTGCAATCCATGTTGGTGCTCTATCGTGCGCGCATGTAGTTAAATTTTGATTTTTACACATTAAATCCCTAGGAAATCAATCAGTGTATGAAACGTCTGAATGATCTTTGATTTATTTTAATTTTTTACACGACACTCCTTTGGTCACATGTTCACTACAATTTGTTTTGACATGACCGATGTGGCAGTGGTGGTGCGGTGGGTGGGTGGGGGGGGGGGTTCTGGTACAATACATGCCCGTGAGCCTCTGTGTGGGATTGACTGATTTGTAAGGCAGGTGCCACGTCAAATTCGTGAATTGGGTATGATAGAACAAATGCTAGCTACTCCTTATGCATGAGATGGAACTGAACATCCTGATATGCACTTGATCTAAGTGGACGAAATTTGTGGATTATTTAAGCTTGCAGGTTTGCCTGGAGATGAAGCTAATAAGAAGGTTTTCCCTTTATCTTTGAAGGGAAAAGCATTGACATGGTATAGGCTCTGCGATGATATTGGTACTTGGAACTAGAATCGATTTAAATTGGAATTTCACCAAAAAAATTAATCCTATGCATCTAGTCCATCGTGATTGGAATTATATATATAATTGTTGGCCTCATGAAGGAGAAAGTACCGCTCTAGCTTGGGGGAGGCTTAAGTCAATGTTATATTCATGCCCCAATCATGAACTCTCAAGAGAAATTTTTAATCAGAACTTTTATGCTCGGCTTTCTCGTGATGATCAATCCATGCTCGATACTTCTTGTACTGGTTCTTTTATGAAGAATACTATTGAATTCAGGTGGGATCTTTTAGAAAGAATTAAAAGCAACTTTGAAGATTGGGAACTCGACGAAGGTAAAGAGTCAGGTATTAAGCTTAAGTTTGATTGTGTTAAATCTTTTGTGAATACCGATGCTTTTCACAAGTTTAGCACTAAATATGGACTTGACTCTAAGATAGTAGCCTCTTTCAGTGAATCATTTGCTACTCATGTTGATCTCCCAAAAGAGAAGTGCTTTCAATATCATCCACCTATTAAATAAGAAGTTAAAGAACTAGTTAAAGATAAAGATGAATCTATTATTTACATTGTTGATCCAGTTGTGCCCAATGCTTATATTGAAAAATCACCTTTCCCTATTAGGTTAAAGGAACATGCTAAGGTTTCAACTGTGGTTCGCAAAAGTAATATTAAAGCACCAAAACCATCTAAGAAAATTAACGTATAACCTAGTTTGCTATGGTTAAAGGTGTCCTGGTAGAAAATATTGATGGGCATGTTATTTACTTCTATGATGAAGCTGCTTGAATTGCCAAACCCGATGAAAAAGAAAAACATAGACCTTTTGTTGCCATGCCTATTGTCTCAATTAAAATAGGAGATCATTGTTATCATGGTTTATGTGAGTTGGGTGCTAGTGTGAGTCCTATTCCTTTTACTTTATACCAACAAATTATGGATGACATAGCACCCGCTGAAATAGAAGACATAGATGTTACTATTAAACTTGCTAATAGAGACACCATCACACCACTTGGGATTGTTAGAGATGTTGAAGTCTTGTGTGGGAAAATAAAACACCCTACTGATTTTCTAGTTATTGGTTCCACACAAGATGACTTTTGTCCCATTATCTTTGGTAGACCTTTCTTGAACACTGTTAGTGCTAAAATAGATTGTGAGAAACAAACTGTCAGTGTTAGCTTTGGTAATGAGTCTCATGATTTTAACTTCTCCAAGTTTAATAGACAACCTCAGAAGAAAGAATTACCTAGTAAGGATGAAATAATTGGTCCTACTTGTATTGTTGTGCCTCCTACTGACCCACTAGAACAATATTTGCTAGACCATGAAAATGATATGCACATGCATGAAAGAAATGAAATAGATAAAAGTTTCTTTGAATAACAACCTCTGCTTAAACAAAATTTGCCTATTGAAATGCTAGGAGGTCCTCCTCCACCTAAAGGTAATACTCTGTTTTAATTAAAGCAATTGCCAGACACTTTGAAGTACACTTAACTTGATTAGAAAAAGAAATATTCTTTTATTATTAGTGCTAACCTTTCAAAGCATGAGGAAGAAAGATTATTGAAAATTTCGAAGAAGCACCGAGTTGCTATTGGATATACTCTTGATGATCTTAAGGGCGTTAGTCCCACACTATGTCAGCACAAGATTAATATGAAACCTGATGCTAAACCCGTTGTTTATCACCAACGTTGGAATCCTGAAATGAAAGAAGTGGTGAGAACTGAATTACTAAAGCTTCTGGAAGCAGGTATAATCAATCCCATAGCTGATAGTGGATGGGTAAGTCCTATTCATTGCGTCCCTAAGAAGGGAGGTATTATTGTTGTTCCTAACGAACAAAATGAACTCATTCCACAAAGAATTATTACTAGTTACAGAATGGTAATTGACTTTAGAAAATTAAATAAAGCTACTAGAAAAGATCATTACCCTCTGTCTTTTATTGATCAAATGCAATAAAGATTATCTAAGCACACACACTTTTGTTTTCTTGATGGATATTCTGGTTTTTCTCAAGTACCTATTTCACAACCTGATCAAGAGAAAACCACTTTTACTTGTCCTTTTGGAACTTATGCTTATAGACGTATGCCTTTTGGTTTATGCAATGCACCTGCTACCTTTCAAAGATGTATGACTGCCACTTTTACTTGTCATCATATTAACTCTGCTCATGCATATGCCCTATTTTTCATTGTCATAATTTGTGTTGTTAAGTTGCTTTTTGCATTGATCATGTTGGTTTAATCTTGATGCCTATGAACCTGAACCTTAATGATATTTGAAGCATGTTATCTGTACTTCGAGTGCATGTCAAGTTTGTGCCCTTATTGTCCTGTAGCATGTTGTTTTGATGATTGCTAAGTGCCTACTTGCAGTTTTGGGCAGATTGTTGCTATAACTTGTTTGGAGTGTATGTGTTGAACCATTGCTCCTTTTTCATCATGCTCTATATGCAACTTGCTTAGAATTACATGTAGTTTCATATTATCTTGTTGTATCCTTGTTTTGAGCATATGTTCTTGATATTTGAATGCATTTTTCATCAATGCCATGTTCAATTTGTTTTGCTCATATTTTGTAGGGCGTAGCTCCGAATAAAATGAACTTCATATGTAACTTAACTAGAAAAACGTGTAGATTATCATGGTGCATCTTAACTTGTTGTTTAACAATTTGGACATAATGTGTTATTCAGATCAGGAACAATTTCGAAATTTGCATATGATGACTTACCGAAATTGTTATATGTTGTTCTCAGCCTCATTTAAATTTGCATTGATGTGATGTTCATGTATGCATCATATCTTGCCATGAGTAGCATCATGTGGCCTTGTCATGAATCATACTTGGTTGAGCATCATGCCATGTTTATGTGTTGTGTGTTTACCTTGTTGTTTGCTTCTTTCCGGTTGTGCTTCTTCTCGATAGTTCCTATTTCGTTGCGACCGTGAGGATTTGTTCCACTATGCTTGGTTCGTCTATGCTCATTCGTCTTCTTCATTGACTCGTTCTTCTTCCTAGTGGGATTTCAGGCAAGATGACCGTTACCCTGGATCTCACAACTATCATTTCTATGCTAGTTGTCTCGATGCTAACGCTATGTCGCGCTTCCTAACATTTGTTTATCACGCCTCCCAAATTGCCATGAAACAACCTCTAACTTTTTCACCATCTTAGCAAACCGTTGTTTGGCTATGTTACCGCTTTGCTCAGCCCCTCTTATTGCGTTGCTAGTTGCAGGTTGTTCCATGTAGGGACATGGATATCATGGATATCATGGATATCTTGGGATATCACAATATCTCTTATTTAATTAATGCACATATATACTTGGTAAAGGGTGGAAGGCTCGGTCTTATGCCTGGTGTTTTGTTCCACTCTTGCCACCATAGTTTCCGTCATACCGGTGTTATGTTCCTTGATTTTGCGTCCCAAACCCGATGAGGGTTTATGGGCCCCTCTTGACAGTTCACTTCAAATAAAACTCTTCCAGCAAGGCCCAACATTGGTTTTACCATTTGCCTGACATAATAACTAATCATGATAATAAACTTGACGCATAGGGAGTTAGCGCTACCCGAGGTTTGTTTCAACATAATAAAGGGGGCCAGTGCTGATGATGTTGGTCCGAAACAGAGCCACTTGCGGTGCCACCCCTTCACCTGGTGTTTTCGATTGCCATACGTACTGCTCATCCAGACGTGGCCAGCGACGAGATATGCGCAACTACTACCAGGGTGTCAGCACGCTGGGAGGTCTTGCTGGATTAGTTTTACCATTGTCGTAATGTCTTGTGCACCGGGATCCCGAGTCTGATCGGATGTCCCGCGATGGAGGATTGTCTCCGCGGATCGTGAGCTTGACATGGGCTTAGTTGGGACACCCCTGCAGTGTTTAAAATTTCTAGAGCCGGCCCTCGCGGTTACACGGATGTTTGCGGACAGGTGCGCAGTCATGTTGTTCATGACGTTTGTAAACCGTTTTCGCACACAACATGGCACATGTAATGGACTGGATGCACAGACGTATGTTCCAAGAGGGAACATTCCCGTGGCTCGACGAGGACGTCAGTTCCTCTAAGTGGGGTTGTCTATGATAGCCTGGCTTATTAGTGATGATATACTACTCATACCAATAAGGAATTCCTTCTTTCCGAGAGCCCATTCAGGTAGAACTCCAAAGTTAAGCGTGCTCGGCTTGGAGTAGTTTCAGGATGGGTGGCCGACCGAGAAGTTGCTCCAGGGTGCGCATGAGTGAGGACAAAGTGCACACAAAAGACTAGTATTGATCTATGGGGCCAGTCTATATCCCGCCAGGAGTAATGACCACCGGAGGGTGTGTCCGGGGCGTTACAAGTTGGTATCAAAACCTCGACCAACCATAGGAGCCCCTTGATTGATCGTAGTTTGGCTGTTCTCGAGTCTAGAAGAAAACTATTTCAGAGTCTAGTTATATTGGGGAGTAGGAATTCTTTTTACTTCTCAGCCCCTTCGTCGTTCTAGTGAGGTATCTTGACGTAGGTGTTTTGATTTACTCCTCTTCCCCTTCAATTTTTTTAGGATCGCGACAGGTGTTTTCGTTCATTGTCTATGCTTTGGTCAGCCGGTGCACTTCTCTTCGAGTTGATTCGATCCTTCTTCATCTCTGCAAGATCAATCTTCAGTTCTTTCTCAATGAAATTGTTTCCTCGTCCTCAGTTGTCTTCTTTTTCCCACCCGCCCACCCTTTGTAACATCCCAAATTTTCAATTTGGAATGTTATACATTAGATCATCATTGCATATCATATTTTATTGCATTTTGTCTTAATCCTAGAAATCCTACGCAACTCAAGGACCCACGGAGAGAGTTGGGGATTTCAATTTTCATATTTGAGTTTTTCTCAAATTTTGAAAAGAGGATTGTTTGATTTTAATTATTTTCTCTTCAAATATTTCTTTTATAAAAATAAAAGAGAGGAACTAAAACGACTTTCCCAAAATAAAGAAATATTGGAGATTTAATATTAAAATCAATGAAGAATTTTATTCGGAGTTTTATCGCTATTTTATTTGAATTAGGAAAAATATGCGTTTTTCAAAATTGCATTATAGGCCCAAATAAATGTTCACCTTATCCGCTATATTTTTAGAGGACAGGGAAAATTTATGTCAGGATTTTTGGAGTCTAGTTAGTATTTCTTTTCTTTATTTTTCTGCGTGGAATTATTAAAAAAACAAAACCGACTCCGGGCCGTAACCGGCCAGGACTCCCCAGCCGGCCCCTCTTATAAGCCACCACCCCAAGCCGCCTCAGCCCACCCGATCCCACCCGCGCCTAACCCTAACCCTAGCCGCCGGATCCGCCGTCGCTGCCGCCGCGCCGCCGCTGACACCTGTAACATCCCAAATTTTCAATTTGGCATGTTATACACTAGATCATCATTGCGTATCATATATCATATTTTATTGCTTTTGTCCTGATCAAGAAATTCTACACAACTCAAGGGCCCACGAAGAGAGTTGAGGATTTCGTTATTTTCATATTTGAGTTTTCCAAATTTTGATAATAGGATCATTTGATTTTATTTATTTTATCTTCAATTGTTTCTCTTATAAAAATCTGAGAGAGGGAATAAAATGACTTTTCCAAAATAAAGAAATGTTGAGGATTTAATAAAAAATCAAATAAGATTTTATTTCAGAGTTTTTGGCTTTTATTTGAATTTAGGAAAATTGCATGTTTTTCAAACTGCATTTTAGGGCCAAGAAAATGTTCATCTCATTCTAAATATTTTATTTAGATGGTCAAAATTTGTTTTGGCATTTTTAGAATTTTATTTTATTTTCTAGGATTTTTCTTAGTTTCGGCGGAATAGTTTAAAAAAAATATTTACCGCGCACCCGACTGGGCCGAAGGCCCAGCCGAGCCGGCCAAGCGCCGCCGCCGTCTCCCACTCCGGATCGGGACCGAAGTCCCGATCGCCGCTGCCGCCCGAGTCCGGGAGGGCCACGCCTCCCCGCCTCCTCCCGCAAGCCACCACCCCCCTCCATAAATACCACCGCCGCCGCCCTCCTCACCCGCCACCCCACCCGCCCTGCCTCCTGACCCTCCGAGCCACCGCCGCCGCAGATCTTGCCGCCGCTACTATCGCCGCTGCCGCCGCCGCCCGCCGCCATACCCGCCGCCTGCCGCCGCCGCCGGAGCCCCGCCGCCCCATCGGAGACCCGCCGGAGCCCGAGCCGAGGTAGCCGCCCGCCGCCCCAGTTTTCTAAAGAAAACCGATATAGTTTTTTTAGAAACCCTAGGTTTGTTTTTTTAGATCGGTTTATTTTTTTCTGGTTTATTTATTTAGCGAGTGTTCGCTTGTTCGTTCGTTTTAACGGACGAGACCACCGTTCAGTTGCTGTTAACGAACGTCCGTTCGTTAATCCATTCGTCAGTTTTTCTTTTTTTCGAGTTTTCTGCGATTATTCCAGATCATGATTTCTGATCCGATATTTGTTCTAGTATAACTTTTCGCTCGTTTATCGGAACCAGGCGATTCAAGCACCTAGAAAGTACCCAAGGGGTGCTCTGAGGGGAGCACAACCGACCAAGGCGCGCCTGGGGGCCCAGGCGCGTCCAGGTGGATTATGCCCACCTCGGTGGCCTCCCGCACCACCTCTTTGCTCTATAAATACCCCAATATTCCAGAAACCCTAGGGAGTCGACGAAAATCAAATCCAGCTGCCGCAAGTTCCAAAAACACCATATCCAATCTAGACACTTTAACAGAGGGGTTCATCAAGTCCATTGGTGCCTCTCCGTTGATGCGTGAGTAGTTCTTCGTAGACCTACGGGTCCACAGTTAGTAGCTAGATGGCTTCCTCTCTCTCTCTCTCTCTCTCTCTCTCTCTCTATTCTCAATACAATGGTCTCTTGGAGATCCATATGATGTAAGTCTTTTTGCGGTGTGTTTGTTGGGATCCGATGAACTTTGAGTTTAGGATCAGATCTATGTTTTTATCCATGAAAGTTATTTGAGTCTTCTTTGATCTCTTATATGCATGATTGATTATAGCCTTGTATTTCTTGTCCGATATTTGGGTTTTTTTTGGCCAACTTGATCTATTTATCTTGCAATGGGAAGAGGTGCTTTGTGATGGGTTTGATCTTATGGTGCTTGATCCCAATGACAGAAGGGGAAATGACACGTATGTATCATTGCTCTTAAGGATAACAAGATGGGGTCTATTTCTACATAAATAGATCTTGTCTACATAAGGTCATCGTTCTTATTGCATTACTCCATTTTTTCATGAACTTAATGCACTAGATGCATGCTGGATAGCGGTCGACGTGTGTAGTAGTAGTAGTAGATGTAGGGAGGAGTCGGTCTATGAATCTTGGAGGTGATGCCTATATAATGATCATTGCCTGGATATCGATATTATTATTTGAAGTTCTATCAATTACCCAACAGTAATTGTTTTCCCACCGTTTGCTATTTTTCTCAAAAGAAGCCACTAGTGAAACCTATGGCCCCGGGTCTCTTCTTTAATATATTTGCCTTCGCAATCTACTTTTATTTTCAGTTCTATTAAACCAAAAATACAAAAATACCTTGCTGCACTTTATTTAATTTGCGCTCTATTTATCCTATCTATTACAACTTTATCACGTCTCCTCACTAATTTGTGGCACCGTTACCCGAAATGGATTGACAACCCCTTTAACACGTCGGGTGGTGAGTATTTGTTATTTGTGTGCAGGGGATGTTTAGGTTGTGTTCCTTGGTTCTCCTACTATTTCAATAACCTTGGTCTCATCACTGCGGGAAATACCTACCATTGTTGTGCTGCATCATCACTTCCTCTTTGGGGAAATACCGACATAGTTCAAGCAGGCATCAAAAGGAATTTCTGGCACCGTTTCTAGGGAGAATCATCAACATCAACCAGGTTTCTAATCACAAATCTCATCTCCTCGAAATTTACATTATTTGCCATTTGCCTTCTGTTTTCCTCTCCCCCACTTAAGAAACATTTACCATTTTATTCGCCCTCTTTTTCGTTCGCCGTTTTCTTGTCAGATCTATTTTTGAGTGCAACCTATTTGCGTAGTCACCATGACTCAAGATAACACCAAGTTGTGTGATTTCTCAAGTACCAACAACAACAATTTTGTTAGCACTCCGACTTCTCCTCCCGCCACTATTGTGGAGTCTTGTGATATTAATACTGCTTTGCTAAATCTTGCTATGAAAAATCAAAATGCCGGTACTCCTAATGAGGATGCCACGTTCCAGCTTAACGCATTCGTGGAATTGTGTGATATGCAAAAGAAAAAAAAGATGTGTACAATGA
The DNA here is from genome assembly GCF_018294505.1 of Triticum aestivum. Classification (NCBI taxonomy): domain Eukaryota; kingdom Viridiplantae; phylum Streptophyta; class Magnoliopsida; order Poales; family Poaceae; genus Triticum; species Triticum aestivum. The sequence goes on along the minus strand of NC_057804.1, from coordinate 309,509,343 downwards.
TGGTATCAAGTTGAAATTATTTCCATTTTCTTTGCGAGAACGTGCAAAATTTTGGTTTTCTTCTTTGCCTCGCAATAGTATCGATTCTTGGAACAAGTGTAAGGACGCTTTCATTACTAAGTATTTTCTGCCCGCAAAAATCATTTCCCTTAGAACCCAGATCATGAATTTCAAGCAACTTGAACATGAGCATGTTGCACAATCTTGGGAAAGGATGAAATTGATGCTAAGAAATTGCCCAACTCATGGGTTTAATCTCTGGATGATCATACAAAAAATTTATGCGGGGTTGAATTTTGTTTCTCGTAATCTTTTAGATTCCACCGCGGGGGGTACTTTTACGGAAATTACTTTGGGTGAAGCAACTAAATTGCTAGACAATACCATGGCAAATTATTCACAATGGCATACCGAAAGAGCTCCTACTAGTAAAAAAGTCAATTCGGTAGAAGAAATTACTTCTTTGAGTGAAAAAGTTGATGCTCTTATGAAGTTGGTTGCTAATAAAAGTGCTCCTATTGATTTTAATGATGCACCTTTGTCTACTTCAATTGAGCAAAATAGTGATGCCATAGATGTGAATTTTATCTCGCGAAACAATTTCAATAACAATGCTTATAGATGTAATTTTAGTCCTAGGCCTTTTCCTAGTAATTTCTCTAATAATTATGATAATTCTATGGCAATCCTTCTTATAATAATAATAGAAACACCTCCGATGTTGAGAATAATATTAAAGAGTTTATCAATACTCAAAAAAAATTCAATGCTACGATAGAAAAAAAATTGAATAAAGTTGATGATATGTCTAGAAGTATTGATAGAATTTCTCATAATGTAGAAACTCTCAAGATGAAAATTTGTGTGCCTAAAGTTGAAGAATCTATTAAAGCTCTTTATGTTTCTATGGATGAAAGTAAGAAAAGAACCGCTATGCTTAGAGCTAAAAGAGATTTTTTAGAAACATCGTTTTCAAGTGATTACTTTCATAAAAGTGATGAAGATCTTAAAATGGTTGGTGTTTCTTCTATTGATTCTTTGTTTAGTAAAATTAAGATCGATGAAAAAGGGACTGGAGAAGAGTCAACTTTAGCTAGAAGGCGCCCCTATACTTCGGAGAGTGAAAATCTTGTTGAGAAAATTGATAAAAGTGGGTTTGAAGAGGTCAAGTCTTTAACTAGTGATATGCCCACTATATTGGATTACAAAGACTTTAATTATGATAGTTTCTCTTTGGTTGATTGTATTTCTTTGTTGCAATCCATGATAAATTCACCCGATGCTTATGAGCAAAATAAAGCTTTTACTAAACATATTGTTGATGCTATGATGAAAGCTTTTGAAGACAAGTTGGAATTAGAAGTTTCAATTCCTAGAAAATTACTTGAGGAATGGGAACCTACCATCAAAGTCAAGATTAAAAATTATGAGTGTTTTGCTTTATGTGACTTGGGTGCTAGTGTTTCTACAATTCCAAAATGTTTATGTGATGTGCTTGGTCTTACCGATACTGAAGAATGCTCTTTAAATTTGCACTTGGCGGATTCTACTATTAAAAAGCCTATGGGAAGAATTAATGATGTTCTTATTCTTGCAAATGGGAATTATGTGCCCATAGATTTTACTGTTCTTGATATTGATTGCAATCCGTCTTGTCCAGTTATACTTGGCAGACCGTTTTTACGTACTATTGGTGCCGTGATTGATATGAAAGAAGGCAATCAAATTTAAATTTCCATTAAGGAAGGGTATGGAACACTTCCATAGAAAAAGAATTAGGCCACCATATGAATCAATCATGAGGGCATCGTATGGATCCATAGCTAAAGATGACAACACATAGATCCTTCGTGTTATGCCTAGCTAGGGGCGTAAAATGATAGCGCTCGTTGGGAGGCAACCCAACTTGTATCTTTTTGCTTTTTGGCTTTCTTGCTGTTTTCAATAAAATACCCAATTATTCCTCTGATTAGATGTGTTTTTGTGGTTTAAATTAGTGTTTGTGCCAAGCCAGGCCTTTGGGATGATTTAGGTGAGAGTTGATTTGATCTTGCTGAAAAACAGAAACTTTTGCGATCACAAAATTATTTTTCTTTTTTATCAGAAGAGTTCTTTTGAGTTGATTCTTTTTGCAGAAGGTTAATAAACAAATTATTCACGTCTTCCTATGTTTTTAGATTTTTCTTCCTATGAACTTATGAAATTGTTAGCTACTAAGAGTGCCCCTCTTGGTCCCGATGATATGCCTTTGTCTACTTTGATTGAGAATAATAATGAATCTATGGATGTGAATTTTGTTGCTAGGAATAGTTTTGGAAACAATGCTTATAGAGGAAACTTTAATCCTAGATTGTTCCCAAGTAATTCCTCTAATAATTATGGAAATTCCTACAATAATTCTTATGGTAATTTTAATAAGATGCCCTCTGATTTTGAGAATAGTGTGAAAGAATTTATGATCTCTCAATAGAATGTTAATGCCTTGCTTGAAGAAAAATTGCTCAAAGTTGATGATTTGGCTAGGAACGTTGATATACTTTCGCTTGATGTTGATTATCTTAAACTTAGATCTACCCCTCCTAAGCATGATATCAACGAGTCTCTCAAAGCCATGAGAATTTCCATTGACGAATGCAAAGAAAGAACCGCTAGATTGCGTGCTAAGAAAGATTGCTCTGTAAAGGCGTGTTCTTCTAGTTTCCACAAAAATAATGATGAAGACCTTAAAGTTATTGATGTGTCCCCTATTAGATCTTTGTTTTGCAATATGAATCTTAATAATGATGGGACTGATATGAGTCAACTTTAGTTAAAAGGCGTCCCAATGATTCGGAGTTTTTAGACGTTGATGCTAAATTTGGTAAAAGTGGGATTGGAGAGGTCAAAACTTTAAATAGCATTGAACCCACTATCTTGGATTTCAAGGAATTTGATTATGATAATTTTTCTTTAGAAGGTTGTATTTCCTTGTTGCAATCCGTTGTGAATTCTCCTCATGCTTATAGTCAAAATAAAGCTTTTACCAAACATGTTGTTGATGCCTTGATGCAATCTTATGATGAAAAACTTAATTTGGAAGTTTCTATACCTAGAAAACTTAATGATGAGTGGGAACCTACTATAAAGATTAAAATTAAAGATCATGAGTGTTATGCTTTATGTGATTTGGGTGCAAGTGTTTCCACGATTCCAAAAACTTTATGTGATATTCTAGGTTTCCATGATCTTGATGATTGTTCTTTAAATTTGCACCTTGCGGATTCCACCATTAAAAAGACAATGGGAAGGATCAATGATGTTCTCATTGTTGCAAATAGAAATTTGGTGCCCGTAGATTTTTATAGTTCTTGATATAGATTGCAATCTTTCTTGCCCTATTATTCTTGGTAGACCTTTCCTTAGAACTATTGGCGCGGTTATTGATATGAAGGAAGGGAATATTAGATTCCAATTTCCATTACGGAAAGGCATGGAGCGCTTTCCAAGAAGGAAAATTAATTACCTTATGAATCTATCATGCGAGCTACTTATGAATTGAGTGCCAAAGATGGCACTACTTAGATCTATCCTCGCTTTTATGCCTAGCTAGGGGCGTTAAATGATTGCGCTAGTTGGGAGGCAACCCAATTTTACTTTTGTTTTTTTGTTTTTGTTTCTGTTTAGTAATAAATTTTGCATCTACCTTCTGTTTAGATGTGTTTTGATGTTTTAGTTAGTGTTTGTGCCAAGTAGAACCTATAGGATAACCTATGGTGATAGTTAATTTGATTCTGCTAAAAAACAAAAACTTTTCACGCACGAAATTAGTTTTGTTAAATCACAGAAACGTGCTTTTGCATTGATTCTTTTTTATGTAGATCAATAGAAAAATTTCCCAGGACTTCCTATGTTGTTAGGATTTTTAGAGTTCCAGAAGTATTCGCGGGTTACAGATTGCTACAGACTGTTCTGTTTTTGACAGATTCTGTTTTTCTTGTGTTGTTTGTTTATTTTGATGCATCTATGGCTAGTACTAAGTGGTATGAACAATAGAGAACTTGGAATACAGTAGGTTTAACACCAATATAAATAAAGAATGAATTCATTACAGTACCTTATGTGGTGGTTTTGCTTTCTTTCACTAACGAAGCTTATTAGATTTCCTGTTGAGTTTTGTGTCGTGAAGTTTTCAAGTTTTGGGTAAAGATTTGATGGACTATGGAATAAGGAGTGGAAAAAGCCTAAGCTTGGGGATTCCCATGGCACCCAAGATATTCAAGAATAGACAAAAGCCTAAGCTTGGGGATGCCCCGGGAAGGCATCCCCTCTTTCGTCTTCGTTTATCGGTAACTTTACTTGGAGCTATATTTTTATTTGCCACATGATATGTGTTTTGCTTGGAGCGTCTTGTATGATATTAGTTTTTGCTTTTTTGTTTTCCACAATCATCCTTGCTGTACACACCTTTTGGGAGAAGCCCACTTGATTAGAATTTATTAGAATACTCTATGTGCTTCACTTATATCTTTTGAGCTAGATAGTTTTTGCTCTAGTGCTTCACCTATATCTTTTAGAGCACGGTAGTGGCTTAATTTTGAAGAAATAGTTGATCTCTCATGGTTCACTTATATTATTTTGAGAGTCTCTTAGAACAGCATGGAATTTGCTATTGTTATAAAATTGGTCCTAGAATGGTAGGCATCCAAGTTGGGTGTAATAAAAACTATCATAGAAAGTGAATTGGATGCTATGATCAATTTGATACTTGATAATTGTTTTGAGATATGGATGTAGTGGTATTAAAGTCATGCTAGTTGGGTGATTATGAATTTAAATAATGCTTGTGTTGAAATTTGTGATTCTCGTAGCATGCACGTATGTTGAACCGCTTTGTGATGAAGTTGGAGCACAATTTTATTTATTGATTGTCTTCCTTATGAGTGGCGGTCGGGGACGAGCGATGGTCTTTTCCTACCAATCTGTCCCCCTAGGAGCATGCGCGTAATACTTTGTTTTTGATGACTTGTAGATTTTTGCAATAAGTATATAAGTTCTTTTGACTAATGTTGAGTCCATGGACTATACACACTCTCAGCCTTCCACCATTGCTAGCCTCTCTTGTGCCGCACAACTTTCACCGGTACCATACACCCACCATATACCTTCCTCAAAACAGCCACCATACCTACCTATTATGGCATTTCCATAGCCATTCCGAGATATATTGCCATGCAACTTTCCACCGTTCCGTTTATTATGACATGCATCATCATTGTCATATTGCTCTTTGCATGATCATGTAGTTGACATCGTATTTGTGGCAAGGCCACCTTAATAATTTTGATACATGTCGCTCTTGATTCATTGCATATCCCGGTACACCGCCGGAGGCATTCATATAGAGTCATATCTTGTTCTAAGTATTGAGTTGTAATTCTTGAGTTGTAAGTAAATAAAAGTGTGATGATCTTCATTATTCGAGCATTGTCCCAGTGAGGAAAGGATGATGGAGACTATGATTCCCCCACATGTCGGGATGAGACTTCGGACTAAAGAAAGAAAAAAAAAGAAAGGCAAAAAAAGAAAGGTCAAAGAAAAAAAAGGGGAAAAAGAGAAAAAAAAGCGATGAGAGAAAAAGAGAGAAGGAACAATGCTACTATCCTTTTACAACACTTGTGCTTCAAAGTAGCACCATGATCTTCATGATAGAGAGTCTCCTATGTTGTCACTTTCATATACTAGTGAGAATTTTTCATTATATAGCTTGGCTTGTATATTCCAATGATGGGCTTCCTCAAAATGCCCTAGGTCTTCGTGAGCAAGCGAGTTGGATGCACACCCACTTAGTTTCTTTTGTTGAGCTTTCATACATTTATAGCTCTAGTGCATCCGTTGCATGGCAATCCCTACTCACTCACATTGATATCTATTAATGGGCATCTTCATAGCCCGTTGATATGCCTAGTTGATGTGAGACTATCTTCTCCCTTTTTGTCTTCTCCACCACCACCATTCTATTCCACATATAGTGCTATGTCCATGGCTCACGCTCATGTATTGCGTGAAAGTTGAAAAAGTTTGAGATTACTAAAGTATCAAACAATTGCTTGGCTTGTCATCGGGGTTGTACATGATTAAATACTTTGTGTGATGAAGATAGAGCAACAACCATACTATATGATTTTGTAGGGATAACTTTCTTTAGCCATGTTATTTTGGGAAGACATGATTGCTTGATTAGTATGCTTGAAGTATTACTATTTCTTATGTCAATATGAACTTTTATTTTGAATCATTTGGATCTGAACATTCATGCCACAATAAAGAAAATTACATTGAGAATTATGCTAGGTAGCATTCCACATCAAAAATTCCGTTTTTATCATTTACCTACTCGAGGACGAGCAGGAATTAAGCTTGGGGATGCTTGATACGTCTCAAACATATCTATAATTTTTGATTGCTCCACGCTATTATATTACCCGTTTTGGATGTTTATGGGATTTACTTTACACATTTATATCATTTTTGGGACTAACCTACTAACCGGAGGCCCATCCTGCATTGCTATTTTTTTGCCTATTTCAGTGTTTCGAAGAAAAGGAATATCAAACGGAGTCCAAACGGAATGAAACCTTTGGGAGAGTGATTTTTGGAACGAACGTGATCCAGAGGACTTGGAGTGCAAGTCAAGAAGCAGTCGAGGAGGCCACGAGGGTGGAGGGCGTGCCCCTATCTCGTGGGGCCCTCGGGCGGCCACCGACCTACTTCTTCCTCCTATATATACCCACGTACCCCGAGAACATCAGAAGAGACCACGAAAACCTAATACCACCGCCACAACCTTCTGTATCAACGAGATCCCATCTTGGAGCCTTCGCCGGCACTCCGCCGGAGGGGAAATCGACCATGGAGGGCTTCTACATCAACACCATAGCCCCTCCGATGAGTTGTGAGTAGTTTACCACAGACCTTCGGGTCCATAGTTATTAGCTATATGGCTTCTTCTCTCTTTTTGGATCTGAATACCATGTTCTCCTCGATCTTCTTGGAGATCTATTCGGTGTAACTCTTTTTGCAGTGTGTTTGTCGAGATCTGATGAATTGTGGGTTTATGATCAAGTTTATCTATGAGAAATATTTGAATCTCCTATGAATTCTTTTATGTATGATTGAGTTATGTTTGCAAGTCTCTTTGAATTATCAGTTTGGTTTGGCCTACTAGATTGATCTTTCTTGCAATGGGAGAAGTGCTCAGCTTTGGGTTCAATCTTGCGGTGTCCTTTCCCAATGACAATAGGGGCAGCAAGGCACGTATTGTGTTGTTGCCATCGAGGATAAAAAGATGGGGTTTATATCATATTGAATGAGTTTATCCCTCTACATCATGTCATCTTTCTTAATGTGTTACTCTGTTCTTTATTAACTTAATACTCTAGATGCATGCTGGATAGCGGTCGATGTGTGGAGTAATAGTAGTAGATGCAGGCAGGAGTCGGTCTACTTGTCACGGACGTGATGCCTACATACATGATCATGCATAGATAATCTCATAATTATCCGTTTTTCAATCAATTGCTCGACAGTAATTTGTTCACCCACCGTAATACTTATGCTCTCGAGAGAAGCCACTAGTGAAACCTATGGCCCCCGGGTCTATATTTTATCATATAAGCTTTTCATCTACTTTTATTTGCATCTTTACTTTTCCAATCTATATTATAAAATACCAAAAATATATTTTTCTTATCATACTATCTCTATAAGATCTCATTTTTGCAAGTGGCCGTGAAGGGATTGACAACCCCTTTATTTTGTTGGTTGCGAGTTCTTTGTTTGTTTGTGTAGGTGCGTGGGACTTTTGAGGAGCCTCCTACTAGATTGATACCTTGGTTCTCAAAAACTAAGGGAAATACTTACGCTAGTATTTCTGCATCACCCTTTCCTCTTCAAGGAAAACCAACGCAAGCTCAAGACATAGCACAACTGCTTATAGTAGTGGTTTGCTTTCTTATACAAACGGATGTCACGAAGGTTTTGTTGAGTTTTGTGTGATTGAAGTTTTCAAGTTTTGTATGATGGATGAAGGAATAAGGATTAGCAAAAGGCTAAGCTTGGGGATGCCCGAGGCACCCCAAGATAATATTCAAGAAGTAGCAAGCAACTAATCTTGGGGATGCCCCCGAGTGGCATCCCCTCTTTCTTCTAACAACCATAGGTATTTTACTTGGAACTATATTTTTATTCGTCACATATTATGAGTTTTTCTCGGAGCATCTTGTATAATATGAGTCTTTGCTTGTTTTGCTTTGTGTTTTAAGTCTTGAATCCTTGATGGACACACCTTTTTGAGAGAGCCAAAAATTATGCTATGCTTCCTCCTATGCTTCACTTAAGTTTTTAGAGCCATGGAATTGCTCTAGTGCTTCACTTATATCTTTTTGAGCACGGTGTGCTTTGCTATTTTTGAAGAAACTCTCTCATGCTTCACTCAAATATATTTGGGAGTTAGTAATTTTTTTTAAGAAATTCTCGCTTAATTTACTTAGATTGTTTTGAGAGAAAGAAACATCATGCTCATGTTCTTCACTTATATTTGTGAGAGCTTATTAAAAGCAACATATGAAAATATCCCAAAGTGATAGATATCCAAGGAGGACATAACAAAAACTTTCATGAAGATCACTGGAAAAATAAACTTGGTTCTTAGTAATAGTTTTGAGATATAACGATGTGATATGTGAGTCATGTTGATGAGTAATTGTGCTTTAGTAAGAATATTGGTGTTAAGGTTTGTGATTCCCTATGCAAGCACGAAAGTCAATAGTTATGCAATGAAATTACATCCTACTTATGGTGCATTATTCGGTGTTACTTATGCTTAATGCTTGGGTACGAGATTTTTCGTTTCTTGGTTGGGCGCTTCTTGATCTTTTTGCTAGCCTTCATTTTGCAATAAGTATGATCACTACTTGTGCATCCAAAACCCTTTAAACCAGTTTTGCCATATGAGTCAACTATACCTACTTCTATGCGGTATTTCCTTGTTGTTCTAAGCAAATTTGCGTGTGCCATCTCTAATTTTCAAAATAAATTTCTCTCTTGTGTGCTCGTACTAATCGCGAGGTGGTGAGGGGTGGCCGATATTTTCCATGCTACATGTGTTATTCTCACGATGAGTGTTTATTCACTTGTCATTGCACGAGAGTACGACAAAGGTATTAGGGATGCCCAGTCCCGAAATGAAAAAATGAATTCACTTTACGTTGTCAAATAATAAATTCCTTGGAAAGTGTTGGTATGGAGGGCACCCGTGGATACGGAGAAGCCATTGGAAGTGAAAGTATGGTGGCAAAAGGAATAAACTTTATTTTCTATTTGGGAACCGCCTATTATGTATCTAGCATGGAAAGTGTTGGGAGCTCCAAGTCGTTTTCGTTGGTGTGAAAAGTATGCCTCCCAAAATGTTTTTATCTCTCAATTTTTGCTTTGAGCTCTGGCACCTCTACAAATCCCTACTTCCCTCTGCGAAGGGCCTTCCTTTTACTTTATGCAATTTTTATTTTGAATTTGAGTCTCCATCTTCTCTTATGAAGCACCACCTATTCGAGCAGTGGGTGTAGCTAATATTCGAGTGTGTTTTATGAATGGATCAATGATTGAGCATAATAGGCTAGGGATAACTTGCTTTAGTGTTGATATTTTGAAAGACATGGTTGCTTATTGGTATGCTTGAGTATTAAAGTCCTCATGTCAAAACTAGACTATTGCTTTGAACCATATAAAAGTTCAAATATCCATGCTATAAATAAAAATTATGTGATGAACATGTTAGGCAACATTCCACATCAAAAATTCTGTTTTATCATTTACCTACTCAAGGACGAGCAGGAATTAAGCTTGGTGATGCTGATATGTGTCCAACGTATCTATAATTTTTTATTGTTCCATGATGTTATATTATCATTCTTGGATGTTTTACAATCATTTTATAGTCATTTTATATCATTTTTTGGTACTAACCTATTGACATAGTGCCCAGCAGTTGCTGTTTTCTGCTTGTTTTTTACATCAAAGGAAATTAATACCAAACGGAGTCCAAACGCAGCAAAACTTTTTGTGGTTTTTTTCTAGACCAGAAGATACCATATGGGCCAAGAAACTACTTGAGGGGTGCTCCGAGGAGATCACAACCCACCAGGGCGCGCCTGGGGGCCCAGGCACGCCCAGGTGGGTTATGCCCACCTCGGTGGCCTCCCGGACCGCCTCTTTGCTCTATAAGCACCTCAATATTCCCGAAACCCTAGGGGAGTCAACGAAAATTAATTCCAGCCTCCGCAAGTTCCAGAAACACCAGATCCAATCTAGACACCATCACGGAGGGGTTCATCATGTCCATTTGCGCCTCTCCGATGATGCCTGAGTAGTTCTTTGTAGACCTAGGGGTCCATAGTTAGTAGCTAGTTGGCTTCCTCTCTCTCTCTCTCTTGATTCTCAATACAATGGTCTCTTGGTGATCCATATGATGTAAGTCTTTTTGCGGTGTGTTTGTTGGGATCCGATGAACTTTGAGTTTATGATCAGATCTATGTTTTTATCCATGAAAGTTATTTGAGTCTTGTTTGATCTATTATATGCATGATTGATTAAAGCCTCATATTTCTTCTCCAATATTTGGGTTTTGTTTGGCCAACTTGATCTACTTATCTTGCAATGGGAAGAGGTGCTTTGTGATGGGTTCGGTCTTACGTTGCTTGATCCAGTGACAAAAGGGGAAACGACACGTATGTATCATTGCTATTAAGGATAACAAGATGGGGTCTATTCCTACATAAATAGATCTTGTCTACATCATGTCATTGTTCTTATTGCATTACTCTATTCTTCCATGAACTTAATACACTAGATGCATACTAGATAGCGGTTGATGTGTGGAGTAATAGTAGTAGATGCAGGCAGGAGTTGGTCTACTAATCTTGGACGTGATGCCTATATAATGATCATTGCCTTGATATCATCATGATTATTTGAAGTTCTATCAATTGCCCAATAGTAATTATTTTCCCACGGTTTGCTATTTTTCTCAAGAGAAGCCACAAGTGAAACCTATGGCCCCCGGGTCTCTTGATTAATATATTTTCCTTCCCGATCTACTTTTATTTTCTTTTATTTTTAGTTCTATTAAACCAAAAATGCAAAAGTACCTTGTTGCACTTTATTTAATTTGCGCTCTATTTATCCTATCTATTACAACTTTATCATGTCTCCTCGCCAATTTGTGGCACTATTACCCGAACGGGATTAACAATCCCTTTAACATGTCGGGTTGCGAGTATTTGTTATTTGTGTGCAGGTGCTGTTTACATTGTGTTGCTTGGTTCTCCTACTGGTTTGATAACCTCGGTGTCATCACGGAGGGAAAGACCTACAATCATTGTGCTGCATCATCCCTTCCTCTTTGGGGAAATACCGACGTAGGTCGAGCAGGCATTAGCGGACTGCTCGCATGCGTCCCGTCAACTCATGCCTACTCGTGCAACACACGAGATGTGTGGCGGTACGTATATGGTTTTCTTTTTTGAGGATTAATTTTGCCTCTTTATTGGTTAACCATAGCATGGCATCTATATTGTTGGTCTAACACACACGGATTAAATAAATACACCATTTGTGATGTTGTGTTCCAACTAGCAATAATCTTTCGTTTGTAAGAAGCCTATATCAAAACTTCTCTCGAATCGGTTCTGTCAGAAAAAAACTTGTCTCGAATATGTTCTGTCAAAAATAACCTTGCCTCCAATCTGACAAAAAAAAACCTTGCCTCCAATCTGACACCAGGACAAGTTTATGAATTTCAACTGAGTTTTGGATTTACTAGTATTTAGAAAACAATATTCTCAATGTTTGAATTTCTTGCCATTTCTTGCATGGGGACTAAGAATGCACCCAAGGACACACATATAATATTGCAATCCATGTTGGTGCTCTATCGTGCGCGCATGTAGTTAAATTTTGATTTTTACACATTAAATCCCTAGGAAATCAATCAGTGTATGAAACGTCTGAATGATCTTTGATTTCTTTTAATTTTTTACACGACACTCCTTTGGTCACATGTTCACTACAATTTGTTTTGACATGACCGATGTGGCAGTGGTGGTGCGGTGGGTGCATGGGGGGGGGGGGGTTCTGGTACAATACGTGCCCGTGAGCCTCTGTGTGGGATTGACTGATTTGTAAGGCAGGTGCCACGTCAAATTCGTGAATTGGGTATGATAGAACAAATGCTAGCTACTCATTATGCATGAGATGGAACTGAACATCCTGATATGCACTTGATCTAAGTGGACGAAATTTGTGGATTATTTAAGCTTGCAGGTTTGGCTGGAGATGAAGCTAATAAGAAGGTTTTCCCTTTATCTTTGAAGGGAAAAGCATTGACATGGTATAGGCTCTGCGATGATATTGGTACTTGGAACTAGAATCGATTTAAATTGGAATTTCACCAAAAAAATTAATCCTATGCATCTAGTCCATCGTGATTGGAATTATATATATAATGTTTGGCCTCACGAAGGAGAAAGTACCGCTCTAGCTCGGGGGAGGCTTAAGTCATGTTATATTCATGCCCCAATCATGAACTCTCAAGAGAAATTTTGAATCAGAACTTTTATGCTCGGCTTTCTCGTGACGATCAATCCATGCTCGATACTTCTTGTACTGGTTCTTTTATGAAGAATACTATTGAATTCAGGTGGGATCTTTTAGAAAGAATTAAAAGCAACTTTGAAGATTGGGAACTCGACGAAGGTAAAGAGTCAGGTATTAAGCTTAAGTTTGATTGTGTTAAATCTTTTATGAATACCGATGCTTTTCACAAGTTTAGCACTAAATATGGACTTGACTCTAAGATAGTAGCCTCTTTCAGTGAATCATTTGCTACTCATGTTGATCTCCCAAAAGAGAAGTTCTTTCAATATCATCCACCTATTAAATAAAAATTAAAGAACTAGTGAAAGCTAAAGATGAAACTATTATTTACATTGTTGATCTAGTTGTGCCCACTGCTTATATTGTAAAATCACCTTTCCCTATTAGGTTAAAGGAACATGCTAAGGTTTCAACTGTGGTTCGCAAAAGTAATATTAAAGCACCTAAACCATCTAAGAAAATTAACGTATAACCTAGTGTTGCTATGGTTAAAGGTGTCCTGGTAGAAAATATTTATGGGCATGTTATTTACTTCTATGATGAAGCTGCTAGAATTGCCAAACCCGATGAAAAAGAAAAACATAGACCTTTTGTTGCCATGCCTATTGTCTCAATTAAAATAGGAGATCATTGTTATCATGGTTTATGTGAGTTGGGTGCTAGTGTGAGTCCTATTCCTTTTACTTTATACCAACAAATTATGGATGACATAGCACCCGCTGAAATAGAAGACATAAATGTTACTATTAAACTTGCTAATAGAGACACCATCACACCACTTGGGATTGTTAGAGATGTTGAAGTCTTGTGTGGGAAAATAAAACATCCTACTGATTTTCTAGTTATTGGTTCCCCACAAGATGACTTTTGTCCCATTATCTTTGATAGACCTTTCTTGAACACTGTTAGTGCTAAAATAGATTGTGAGAAACAAACTATCAGTGTTAGCTTTGGTAATGACTCTCATGATTTTAACTTCTCCAAGTTTAATAGACAACCTCAGAAGAAAAAATTACCTAGTAAAGATGAAATAATTGGTCCTGCTTGTATTGTTGTGCCTCCTACTGACCCACTAGAACAATATTTGCTAGACCATGAAAATGATATGCACATGCATGAAAGAAATGAAATAGATAAAAGTTTCTTTGCATAACAACCTCTGCTTAAATAAAATTTGCCTATTGAAATGCTAGGAGGTCCTCCTCCACCTAAAGGTAATACTCTGTTTTAATTAAAGCAATTGCCAGACACTTTGAAGTACACTTAACTTGATTAGAAAAAGAAATATTCTTTTATTATTAGTGCTACCTTTCAAAGCATGAGGAGGAAAGATTATTGAACATTTTGAAGAAGCACCGAGTTGCTATTGGATATACTCTTGACGATCTTAAGGGCGTTAGTCCCACACTATGTTAGCACAAGATTAATATGAAACCTGATGCTAAACCCGTTGTTTATCACCAACGTTTGAATCCTGAAATGAAAGAAGTGGTGAGAACTGAATTACTAAAGCTTCTGGAAGCAGGTATAATCAATCCCATAGCTGATAGTGGATGGGTAAGTCCTATTCATTGCGTCCCTAAGAAGGGAGGTATTATTGTTGTTCCTAACGAACAAAATGAACTCATTCCACAAAGAATTATTACTGGTTACAGAATGGTAATTGACTTTAGAAAATTAAATAAAGCTACTAGAAAAGATCATTACCCTCTGTCTTTTATTGATCAAATGCAATAAAGATTATCTAAGCACACACACTTTTGTTTTCTTGATGGATATTCTGGTTTTTCTCAAGTACCTATTTCACAACCTGATCAAGAGAAAACCACTTTTACTTGTCCTTTTGGAACTTATGCTTATAGACGTATGCCTTTTGGTTTATGCAATGCACCTACTACCTTTCAAAGATGTATGACTGCCACTTTTACTTGTCATCATATTAACTCTGCTCATGCATATGCCCTATTTTTCATTGTCATAATTTGTGTTGTTAAGTTGCTTTTTGCATTGATCATCTTGGTTTAATCTTGATGCCTATGAACCTGAACCTTAATGATATTTGAAGCATGTTATCTGTACTTTGAGTGCATGTCAAGTTTGTGCCCTTATTGTCCTGTAGCATGTTGTTTTGATGATGGCTAAGTGCCTACTTGCAGTTTTGGGCAGATTGTTGCTATAACTTGTTTGGAGTGTATGTGTTGAACCATTGCTCCTTTTTCATCATGCTCTATATGCAACTTGCTTAGAATTACATGTAGTTTCATATTATCTTGTTGTATCCTTGTTTTGAGCATATGTTCTTGATATTTGAATGCATTTTGCATCAATGCCATGTTTAATTTGTTTTGCTCATATTTTCTAGGGCGTAGCTCCGAATAAAATGAACTTTATATGTAACTTAACTAGAAAAATGTGTAGATTATCATGGTGCATCTTAACTTGTTGTTTAACAATTTGAACATAATGTGTTATTCAGATCAGGAACAATTTCGAAATTTGCATATGACGACTTACCGAAATTGTTATATGTTGTTCTCAGCCTCATTTAAATTTGCATTGATGTGATGTTCTTGTATGCATCATATCTTGCCATGAGTAGCATCATGTGGCCTTGTCATGAATCATACTTGGTTGAGCATCATGCCATGTTTATGTGTTGTGTGTTTACCTTGTTGTTTGCTTCTTTCCGGTTGTGCTTCTTCTCGATAGTTCCTATTTCGTTGCGACCGTGAGGATTTGTTCGACTATGCTTGGTTCGTCTATGCTCATTCGTCTTCTTCATTGACTCGTTCTTCTTCCTAGTGGGATTTCAGGCAAGATGACCGTTACCCTGGATCTCACAACTATCATTTCTATGCTAGTTGTCTCGATGCTATCGCTATGTCGCGCTTCCTAACATTTGTTTATCACGCCTCCCAAATTGCCATGAAACAACCTCTAAATTTTTCACCATCTTAGCAAACCGTTGTTTGGCTATGTTACCGCTTTGCTTAGCCCCTCTTATAGCGTTGCTAGTTGCAGGTTGTTCCATGTTGGGACATGGATATCATGGATATCATGGATATCTTGGGATATCACCATATCTCTTATTTAATTAATGCACATATATACTTGGTAAAGGGTGGAAGGCTCGGCCTTATGCCTGGTGTTTTGTTCCACTCTTGCCACCATAGTTTCCGTCATACCGGTGTTATGTTCCTTGATTTTGCGTCCCAAACCCGATGAGGGTTTATGGGCCCCTCTTGACAGTTCACTTCAAATAAAACTCTTCCAGCAAGGCCCAACATTGGTTTTACCATTTGCCCGACATAATAACTAATCATGATAATAAACTTGACGCATAGGGAGTTAGCGCTACGAGAGGTTTGTTTCAACATAATACAGGGGGCCAGTGCTGATGGTGCTGGTCCGAAACAGAGCCACTTGCGGTGCCACCCCTTCACCTGGTGTTTTCGATTGTCGTACGTACTGCTCATCCAGACGTGGCCAGCGACGAGATACGCGCAACTACTACCATGGTGTCGGCATGCTAGGAGGTCTTGCTGGATTAGTTTTACCATTGTCGTAATGTCTTGTGCACCAGGAGATCGAGTCTGATCGGATGTCCCGTGATGGAGGATTGTCTCCGCGGATCGTGAGCTTGACATGGGCTTAGTTGGGACACCCCTGGAGGGTTTAAAATTTCCAGAGCCGGCCCTCACGGTTAAACGGATGTTTGCGGAAAGGTGCACAGTCATGTTGTTCATGACGTTTGTGAACCGTCGTGACACACAACATGGCACATGTAATGGACTGGATGCACAGACGTATGTTCCAAGAGGGAACGTTCCTGTGGCTCGACGAGGACGTCAGTTCCTCTAAGTGGGGGTGTCTGTGATAGCCTGGCTTATTAGTGATGATATACTACTCATACCAATAAGGAATTCCTTCTTTCCGAGAGCCCATTCAGGTAGAACTCCGAAGTTAAGCATGCTCAGCTTGGAGTAGTTTCAGGATGGGTGGCCGACCGGGAAGTAGCTCCAGGGTGCACATGAGTGAGGACAAAGTGCACACAAAAGACTAGTATTGATCTGTGGGGCCAGTCTATATCCCGCCAGGAGTAATGACCACCGGAGGGTGTGTCCGGGGCGTTACAAGTTGGTATCAAAGCTTCGACCGACCATAGGAGCCCCCTTGATTGATCGTAGTTTGGCCGTTCTCGAGTCTAGAAGAAAACTATTTCAGAGTCTAGTTATATTGGGGAGTAGGAATTCTTTTTACTTCTCAGCCCCTTCGTCGTTCTAGTGAGGTATCTTGACGTAGGTGTTTTGATTTACTCCTCTTCCCCTTCAATTTTTTTAGGATCGCGCAGGTGTTTTCGTTCGTTGTCTATCCTTTGGTCAGCAGGTGCACTTCTCTCCGAGTTGATTCGATCCTTCTTCATCTTTGCAAGATCAATCCTCAGTTTTTTCTCAACAAAATTGTTTCCTCGTCCTCAGTTGTCTTCTTTTTCCCACCCGCCCACCCTTTGTAACATCCCAAATTTGCAATTTGGAATGTTATACATTAGATCATCATTGCATATCATATTTTATTGCATTTTGGCTTGATCCTAGAAATCCTACGCAACTCAAGGACCCACGGAGAGAGTTGGGGATTTCAATTTTCATATTTGAGTTTTTCTCAAATTTTGAAAAGAGGATCGTCTGATTTTAATTATTTTCTCTTCAAATATTTCTTTTATAAAAATAAAAGAGAGGAACTAAAAGGACTTTCCCAAAATAAATAAATATTGGAGATTTAATATTAAAATCAACGAAGAATTTTATTCGGAGTTTTATCGCTATTTTATTTGAATTAGGAAAAATATGCGTTTTCAAAATTGCATTATAGGCCCAAATAAATGTTCACCTTATCCGCTATATTTTTAGAGGACGGGGAAAATTTATTTTAGGATTTTTGGAGTCTGTTTAGTATTTCTTTTCTTCGTTTTTCTGCGCGGAATTATTAAAAAAACAAAACCGTCTCCGGGCCGTAACCGGCCAGGACTCCCCAGCCGGCCCCTCTTATAAGCCACCACCCCAAGCCGCCTCAGCCCACCCGATCCCACCCGCGCCTAACCTTAACCCTAGCCGCCGGATCTGCCGTCGCCGCCGCCGCGCCGCCGCCGACACCTGTAACATCCTAAATTTTCAATTTGGCATGTTATACACTAGATCATCATTGCGTATCATATATCATATTTTATTGCTTTTGTCCCGATCAAGAAATTCTACACAACTCAAGGGCCCACGAAGAGAGTTGAGGATTTCGTTATTTTCATATTTGAGTTTTCCAAATTTTGATAATAGGATCATTTGATTTTATTTATTTTATCTTGAATTGTTTCTGTTATAAAAATCTGAGAGAGGGAATAAAATGACTTTTCCAAAATAAAGAAATGTTGAGGATTTCATAAAAAATCAAATAAGATTTTATTTCAGAGTTTTTAGCTTTTATTTGAATTTAGGAAAATTGCATGTTTTTCAAACTGCATTTTAGGGCCAAGAAAATGCTCATCTCGTTTTAAATATTTTATTTAGACGGTCAAAATTTGTTTTGGCATTTTTAGAATTTTATTTTATTTTCTAGGATTTTTCTTAGTTTCGGCGAAATAGTTTAAAAAAAAAATTACCGCGCACCCGACTGGGCCGAAGGCCCAGCCGAGCCGGCCGAGCACCGCCGCCGTCTCCCACTCCGGATCGGGACCGAAGTCCCGATCGCTGCTGCCGCCCGAGTTCGGGAGGGCCATGCCTCCCCGCCTCCTCCCGCAAGCCACCACCCCCCCCCCTCCATAAATAC